>NW_003456420.1:920623-951325 GCF_000151425.1 Trichophyton rubrum CBS 118892 | reverse complement strand
CTACCAAGCATGTCCTTGCATTCTTAGACATTATGCCTTTAACGAGGGGACATGTGCTCGTTACTCCTAGACGGCATTATCAGAATATGCGTCAAGTTGGCATCCATGACGCAAAGCAGGTTAGTTCCCCCCCTTTACAATGCTACCTATGTGGAACTATAACAAACTATACTACGCACGGGATAACTAAGTGACTCACTACTAGCTTGGTCAATGGCTACCAATACTCTCTCGAGTGATTGTTCGAGCCGTCCTAGGTGAAGGCAAGGACAGCCGAGGGGACGACCAGGGGAATTGGAACATTATTCAGAACAATGGTTTGTTTGCACGCCTGTTCCTTTCGGGTTCCAGGGCTTTTAGCTGCAGCGAAGTCTGCCAAGCACATGTCTGATAACATCTTAGGTATACGGGCATCTCAGACGGTTCCTCATGTACACTTTCACATCATACCTAGGCCTGCGACAGGAGCTGATGCACCTGCTGGAGGGAGCTGGGTCATGTTCGGGCGCGGCCAGAGGGATGAGCTTATGGATGATGAGGCGGAGGAGCTAGTGGTTCTATTGAGGGATGAGTTAGCAAGGGAAGTAAGGAGAGTTAAGGAGGAGGAAGGCGTTGATTTGGATGATTGTGATTGTGGAGTAGGGGATGGGCACATACTGCGATCGACCAAGTTGTGAATTCTAGAAGTTACAAATACCCGTACTTTTTATTTTTTTCTAACGCAATGAAGAAATTAGCCATTTATGAGCTAGCTTTCTCTTCCATGGCAAACGATTCGAAGTACTTAGGTTGAATTAGCAAAGGCCTTCAAAAGAAACTGTGAGGTTGGTGGCTTACTCTTCTTCTAAACGGGTTTAATTCGTCGGCGTTCCCTCTTGGTACCTCTTTTCGCTCCCTGCGGGGTGTAGATGGTACTTCACTATCGGGCAATCGTCTATACACAAGTAGTCGCCGCGACCCTAACTAAGGTTAGCAACACCGTGCTTTATAAATATATAAATTGGAGGCTTACATTTGTTAAAAGGCTGCACACAAGAATCAAGATGTTCAAGGCAGGGATGTTTCGGAATTGCAAGCTCAACGTCGTCTTCATTCGCAGTTGGCATCCATAGCGATATCCTGCCGTTGACCACTAGTGTCTGAGCAGCAAAGTCAAGTATATCATCAAGCATTGCATCAAATGCGTAGGGGCGCTTAGGGAAAATGTAATTCTCCCTCCTGTCGACTCACAAAGTTAGCTTTAACTGTTCCAATGCTCTGTTAGGGTAAGGGGTAAGTTTACTTGTACGATGGAACGCCCTGGAACATCATCAGTTCTCCCTTTCGACTATCATCCTTATGCCCTAGGACTCTCAGCCCTTCTCGTACACCATATGGTGGGTCGCATATAATCCCATCAAATATACGGGTGCTTCGAAGAGGTGTGTTTGTCAAATCGGAAGTAAATGTGTCCAGGAATCTGGATAGCAGTCCATATTGTTTGAAGTTCGCTATGACTCCAGTTTCAGTGTTGGAAGTAGCCTCTTTCCCACGAAAGCTGCGCCCGTCAATATCAGATCCGCAGGTCACTGCTCCAAAATGAGCAGCGGCCACGAGAAAACTCCCTGTTCCCACAAAGGGGTCATAAAACAACTTTCCTGGCGCTGCATGCGTCATGTTGGCGGATATCAAACTGAGCTCTGCATCCATGGAAGTAGTACTGATATACTTGCGTTTCTTCAAGTTATAAGTGTTGATCTCCGTCCGGCCACCCTCTGTAACCCATCGACCGAGGTAGATACGTTTGAGTACCGGCTCAGTATGTGTTTTTGGATTTCCTGAAGAAGCAAGTTGGTGAGCGAACTCTTCAAATACACAGAATTTCTCGTCGGCATCAACCATCTTTATGGGTCCCTCAAAGGCCAAAAATGAAAAGGACTCGATGATCTCGTTCCTCTCCTTTGCTGTTCGAGTTGATGCATAAGTGTCCACGTGAAATTTAAAGGAAACCGTCTTATAATCGGGCCATCTGGACTCTGTGCGGTGGCGTACATCTGCTCTCAGCAGGTCGTAGGTATCTCCCTGGCCCCAGAGTTCATATATGTTTTTGGCCAAAATGCTGCGGCGCATGAGAGCACGGGCAGCTTCTTCATTTGCAAGTCTTACTATGCAGAATGGAGTCTGCACACTAGTATTAGAACATAATCCCCCTGGTATAATTATCTAGTTATAATTATTTACGTGGGGACGCACATACAAGATCGTGGTAAACTAGAAATTCTATCTCAACCCCAACCAAGCTGGCTAGAGCTGTGATTTCTGCTTTGCGAAACGATTCATGGCTCTGAGCAAACCGAATTAAATAATCAACCATCTTAAAACACTGGTATAGCCAGCGGGTAGTCTCCGAGGGTGCTTGGTATCCTTTCAGCAATGGATTCTGCTACCGTGCAATGAATTGAATATAAAATCTCTTCAACTAGTTACATGACTAATAATCCCTAGCCCCACTATAAGTCAGCTAACTAGTTGTCAGGATGTAGCTTAGTCTGCCTGCATTTGTATTTATAGCGCTGAAAACTCTTCATGTAACTATATCTTATCAGACTCAATTTGAATACATTTTATATATATATATATATATATATATATATATTTGTTCTTATTATTGATTTAACCAATTATATTTACTACTACTACTTCTATTTTAATCGTTGGAGCGAAGCAAAGATTATTATATTTCAAATAATTCAAATAATAGATACATTTATATATTCGTTCTCATTATTGATTTAACCAATTATATTCGTTGCTGCTGCTTCCGTTTTGACATTATCTCACAAGCGAGGTAATTAGCCGTGAATGATATTTATATTATATTAGGGTGATAGAGTCAAGGGTGACATCTAAAGGTACGACACCAGTAACTAGTTAACTACTTGGTTAGCAAGAGGGCAAACGACAAGTATTCTAACTTAGCTTAAGGAATCATGAAGCTAGCCCCATGTCGGCCCAAACATTCTCTGCAATTTCCAGGAGCTCTGCTGGGGAGAAAATAAAGTCGCCTTCCCCATAGCTGGGGTCAGGGTCTCGAAGTAGCATATCCTTGAACGGGAGGGCTATATCCATCCCCTCCAGTCGAGCGGGATTCCCATGTTGGCCTCTGAAAATGTTCAAGGTGCTAAGGGCCCTGGCCTCTGGCCGGGGATTCTGCCTGCTCGGCGCAGCACCACGCTCCCACAAGGTGACATAGACATTGCCAGATACCCTTTTAATGTCAATTGTAATCACTTTCAGCACAGCCCTATTAGATTGGTACAGCCACCACCACGCGTCGTCCTTGACTTTTTCCCTTGACTCTGAAAATGCAACTTCAAGAACAACAGTTGGCCATTTTATATCGGTTTCCGAATATCGTTGGCGCGGACCCCACGAGCCGTCTGGCTCTTTTCTTCTATTTCGCGTTTCTATGGTGGTGGTTCCTCTTGATGATAGTAAGCGCCAGACCCCCATCTCCTGGGCCTTCAAGATAACTAGGCCGCTAAACCGGGTGCCGGCCTCTTCGTGGGGAGCAGTGGGCATGGTTATGGCTAGTTTTTGAGTGAGTGTGTTATAATCAAATCTTCCAAATCCTGCACTGTCAAGCTTGTCGAAGTCGGACTCTGATACGTGTGTGAAAATGGCGTAAGGGTTGTCCTTGTGTCCGGCTAGAAAGCGATCATACTCTCGACCACAAACTATTCTCGCGTCGTCTAACCCAAGGTATCTAGATTCACTTGTATCCAAGGAAAGAGCGGCCAGAGCCACCTCGCCCGTTTCTTCCTGCTCTCCTCCATGATTCATTGTCCTTGCTATTTTTAGATGCTGTGCTGATTGACAGTGACGATGCTCCGGCTCGCTTGCAGTGGGCTGGCACTGTAACTAACTAGTTAGCCAGGGCAATTTGCAACGGACAGGAATTTTTTGTTCTCTCAAAGACGGTAACAACGACAGGACAAGCGAGGAAGAAGAACGGGGGTTGAGGAAGTGTTAAGTAGTGCTTCTAAACCACCTATGACGCCATTGAACTCTCCGTTGCTTTACTTAGCCTGTAAGTGTTTGGTTGGTTTAGTAAGGGTAGGCACTAGGTAGTTGTATGGGACGTGCTTCAATGCTTCATCAAGAATTATATATTTAAGAGGACGTGGTTCTTCTTCTTCGTCCTGATTGATGTTGTTATACACCGTAGTTGTTGTTGCATCTCCGTCGCGAGAATAAGAAGCGACATCAATTACTAAGCTATGGTCTATTTAAATTT
This sequence comes from Trichophyton rubrum CBS 118892, assembly GCF_000151425.1. NCBI lineage: Eukaryota > Fungi > Ascomycota > Eurotiomycetes > Onygenales > Arthrodermataceae > Trichophyton > Trichophyton rubrum. Next base: position 947,049 of record NW_003456420.1, on the reverse strand, counting down.
AACGGTGTCACATTATGCACACCTAAGCTGTCCAATCAGAAGCTCTTAAAGTCGAGAGAAATTGTCCAATCCCAAGCCTTCCAGCAACTTCCGAAGACCACTTTATGGAGATTCACTTCATCTCCCCCAAGCAATTACTGCGACTATGAATGACTTCCTCTTGACTCACTCTTCCTCTGTATTTATTATTTATTGTGCTCGTAAATGCAGACGGCATGGCTCGGGGTGCTCGCTAAAAGGGGCCGCCGATGACATCATCTGGCATTAAGCTTAATAACGGCAAAGCTTAATTAGTTAGTCAAGCTACGAGTGGCAACCTGCTTTTACCTTTTGTATATATATCGCGGAAGCCATCCATGGATAAGTGAACCGCAGAGCCCACTTTCGAGCGTTCTACTCAGGCACACCCTCCAAGGGCCTTTATTGATGTACCTCCTTATTGTGTAGATGGACCGTAAAGAGGATACGCCGGGTCCCGAGGCACCAGGGGCATGCCCAAGCTCGTCCCGCTTGCTGGCTCCGCCAACCCGTCCTCCCAACTCTCGCAGACCCAGCATCCGGATACGCCATTCCTCAGTATCTTTGACCGGAGAGCCCATAGCGCGGACTACAAGCCTAAATCCGGAACCCGTGAAGCGTTCCGACGACGATGTGGTTGCCTCGAGACGGAGAAGCAGTTCGGAGCCCCAACGTCCCAATTTCGGCAACGATGGGGCTGCTGAATATATGCCTATGACAACGGTGGCGGAGGAAGGGCCAAGCAAATACGCGCAGATTGAAGCTGGGCGTGGAAGATGGAGGTCTGCTAGCGCCTCGGCGATGTCGTCGTTACGTCTCGCAAAAGCAGGCCAGGAAGGCGTGGGAAACGTGAATGATGGCAAAGAGTATGATTCAAGGGTTGTCAATTTACTTGACGTTGTTGGTAGGTCTTTATTTACTCTGGATTTAGACTATTTCAAGCAAGCTAATATCTCCGGCTATAAGACCCCGAAGTCTCGACTCTCACGACGCTCACCAATGTGCAGAATTCGCTCTTTGTACCAGACTTAGGACGGTTTGTGAACCGCCAGCCGACCTACAATCTGACACGACCTCGGAGTGACTCTGTGGAATCAATAATATCGGCTGTATCTGAAGAAGAGGAGGAAACTTCTACTTCGGATACGGAGGAGCCACCTAGAGCTAAGCGGACTGAAACAATAACATCCAACCTCAGTGTATCACGTTTTGCTGTCCTGCCGGAGGGCACCACTCTAGACGGCTGGGATCCGTCAGACAAGTGGGAAATTAATGACCATGTCAGGCATATGTTACACTCTCGGAGGTCCAAATTTAAGCGCGGGATGAAAGGGTTTTGGCAGTATGTTCAGAAACGTGGGTATATCCTCCTAACGCTTGATTATAGCAAGATGGAGCTAATATCTATATTTTGGCTAGCTCTTGGGTTCCTTGTTACTTTATATGCAATACTAATTACATCATTTGGTCTTGCATGGGTGTTGTTCTTGATCGGTAGGTCTTATCCCATTTCCGAACCTGCTATTGACTCCTAACTAAAAAGATACAAGGCTGGATATATGTTGGAGACCGCCAGTTATACGCTATCAACGTTATAGATAATGTCCTTGTTGCACTTTTTGCCATCGTTGGCGACGGTCTAGCTCCATTCAGAGCCATTGATACCTACCATATGATTTACATTGCTTACTACCATCGACTAACCTGGAGACTTCGCCGGAAACAAGATTTACCAAAGCTCAAAAACCCAAATGATCTTCCGGAAGCCCCGTTGGAAGATGTAATCAGATCAGCTGCTAAAGAAAACGAGATTGATATGGAATTGGCAGCTAGAGATGTTATGACTAACGATAAGGAGGCTGAATACTCAGTTTTGACCCCTGAGCAACAGAAGAAACTAACTCACCATTCAAACAAATTCTCCAAATCCCATACATTTTATAAGCCTCATGAGACAACAACTCATCATGCCTTTCCTGTCCGGCTGCTCATTGCCGTCGTTATATTATTGGATTTCCACTCTATTTTTCAAATAACCCTCGGCGCATGCACTTGGGGTATTGACTACCGAGTCCGCCCCACCGCCCTAACGACAACCATCCTTTGTTTATCTATATCCTGCAACATAGCATCTGGAATTGTCATTATGGTCGGTGATCGAATGACGAGAAAGAAAGAGGTGATTGAGAAGATCTTGAGACAGCAGCTCACTCAGGAGGCAATCAAGAAAGTTGAGAAGAAGAAGAAGAAAGAAAAGAAGAAGCTGGAGGAAAAGGCTGCTGCGAACTGTATACACGAAGAAGATGAAAGGGAGGATAAGATCGAAACCTCTGTTGATATTGAGAAACATAAACCGCTGGCGGGATGATACGTTTTTGTACATGATGTTATTGGTTTCTTGTTTGGAAAGAATTCTAGTATATACAATTAATGAGTCCGGGCTGTTGCGGCCGGTGATGAAGGGTCTATCTCTTCCATAAGCTGACCAGTGGGATGTGTAGTGAGATAAGATGACTAATACAAAAACTGACACTAACTAACTAGTAACGTAGTTATAACTTTAAGGCGATGGCCAAACGCCAGCTCCGATATCTCGTCAAGCGATACTACTCGTTACGAATATTATTTGATTCAATATTAATTTCATTGAATTGAATACATGTCGTATTTAACCAAAGACTCTGCCATCGTATTAATAATTCAGATATGGGACCTAAAGATCCTCCCGAATAACCATCCATATCTCGCCGTGTCAAAGTGAAAGGGACCTAACTTTAGACATGAGGGCATCTCTAACTACAGAAGGGGAAAAATGAGTCCAGCAAGCAAGTAGAAACAATCTAATATGTGTACCATAATGATCCAACACCATAAAACCCAAACCAACCCAACACCAACTGAGAAATTGTAGATCTGAAAAGGAATTCACTTAGTTCTGCGCATTAGTCACTGTAAAAGTGAACCTAGACCCAAATCCTTCAGCCTGCTCGACTTGAACCTTCTGGCCCTCGGGAATCATGTCGTGTTGAAGATTCCAGCCAGCGCGTCGACAGAGCTCGGAAACAACGACGTCGCAGTCTCCTAGCATGTCGACATCAAATTCGATGTGAGAGACGGGCTAGGCAGCAGTCATTAGAATACTGAATCCACTATGAAATTTGTTGGGTAAAGATACTAACAGTTCGCGAGATGTGAACTTGAGGAACATCACATGGTATGATTCCGGGAACTTCTGCAACAGGGGCGACTTTAAGAGATGTGCCGATAACGATGACAAGATCCGTGAGCTCTCTATCATGTTCTAGCAGGCGTTTCTTGAAGATATCTGGTAGCTCTTCGCCAAAGAACGTGATGTCAGGCTGGAATACATTAGTTTTCGGTTATATTGGTTTAAGGATGGGTAAAGTAAGCTTACCTTCATTACTCCAGCCGTAGGAAGCGAATATCCATCGTTATCGGAATCATCGTCAAAGGCTGACTGAGACCGAGACTGCCTCATATTGCCGTTCGAATTACGTTTGCGCTTCAGGCCTCGAGGCTTGGACTGCGATCTCTCTTCACAACGCGCACATTTAGGGATTTCGCCCTGTCGGATAGTTTCGAAGAGCTGCTCGCCCGGAACTTGATGTTTGCAATCCATACATGAGGCCGTGGCGAAGGAGCCATGACATTGTATCATCTTTTCCGGCAGTATGCCAGCAGCACCTTCAATATTGTCAATATTTTGTGTGAAGTTGGTCAGAAGCTTGCCTTTATCCTGTAATAGGCGGATGAAGGCATGCGTAGGAGAGTATCTCTTCTCTGTGGGTAATATGTCCTTGGCTATAGAATAGAAGATACTTGGATCTTCACGGAAGACTTCAATATCAAAAACCTCCTGGGGATCACTCAAGCCGAGGTGCTCCAGCTTCGAGTAGAGTCCGGTATCTTTTGATCGGAAATCGGGTATTCCGAGACTTGTAGATATCTACAACCGTCAGTTTTTGATGCTATACGGCTTATAAACAGAGATAGCTCACCCCTGCGCCCGTGATGACAATGATTTTCTTAGCTTTCTGCATCAGCTGAACAACATCATCAATTGTATTGTAATCTGGCAGCTTGAGGCGTTTTGAGCTTTCTTTAGACATGCCCAGGGACAGGAGCGGGTGATATGCCTTGTCCGGGGCGCCCTCAAGAAAGGACGGAGGCATGATTCCAAAAGCCGTACACAGCGTTTTTGCGCTGACGGTGCCCTGGCCAAGTGTTTCTGAAATAAAAGCAGCCTGTCCGATAGAACGGAGCCGTTTGCGATACGCCATTGCTTCCTCAAAGGTGCATGCTCCGGGCACGACTAAAGTGCCAGTTAGTAAGGAGGTAGACCCGGCTAGATATAAAAGACGAAAGCGAGACTCACCACCACCGCGCAAGTGCTCATCGCTGATAAACTGCAGCGCGTCCTCATAGAGCGAAGCAGTCTCCCATTCTTCGCTGGAATCTTCCTCCTCGCTCCCCTCTGGTGGATGCGGCGCGTCCTCTGCGGCCACACGCTCGCTGCCATCGGCGTCATCCGTTCCTGCAACGAGAGCGCCCTCAACCCCTTCATCACCGGTCGGCCTCGCCATGACGTCCATAATCGGCTGGAATGACACGAGCCACAGCTCAATGGCGTTGCGGGCTGTTTAGACTTGCTGAGAAATGCGGTGTCGCTGGTTGACCAGAGTCGGAGGTTTGGGATTCTCCGCGCTTCTTACTAAAGGCGTAAGCGCCGGCAGACTCTGTGGCTGCGCATCTATATTTAAGCCATCTGCTGCTTTGTTTACTTATTTCTTTTATTTACGGACGTCTTTATACGTTGAATGGAGCATGCAGTGGTAGAAGAACCAAGTATATTTTCTTTTCTCCCTTAGGAGTCTGCCATGTCATGATCATTACCTGAATCCGAGTCAGTATCATCCTCCCATACGTCATCATCGCCGACTTCATCGTCTCCAGAGATGCCCAGTTCATTCTGGATCTCCTGTACAAGCTCAATGGCATGCTCTTTGAGCTTCTCATCCTCATAGCCGACAAGTTCGCATAGCTTCAAGGCCTGCCTGAGCCATTTCCGGCTGGTCAGGAGAGTAGAAGCTAGTTGCTCCTTTGTCTCTGCATCCACCTCTCCCTGACTCTGTTTCTGGTCCTTTTTGCTTATCAAATAAAGACACCATCCGCCGAGATACCATGTTTCAATGCTCTGGTCGTCTTCAAACACCATTCTTTCAAGAACTTGAAGCGCCTCATTTTCCATCTCAACCTCCATTAGCAGGCGAGATAAGCTTACCCTGGATGGGAAATCTGGTATAAGTGTGCTTTCCGGTGGCTCGTCTTTCCATGTATCTAAACTTCTTGATAACGCTGCTTTGGCATCGTCGAACCGGAGCTGGGATATCCGGATCGATGCTAAAGTCTGTAAACACTCTGAAGATTCCGGGGCCACTAGCAGCGCCTCTGTTATGAGAGCTTCGCATCTGCTCTCTACATCTTCTTCCCATCTGTCCCTGAGTTAGTTTGCGTCCGTTTATCAGCTGTCAAGAGTTGAATATACTCACGATAGATCCGTCATATATATCTCCACCACTCCACAAAGCGCATGTGCAAGCCTTTTCTTAAACCCTTCCCTTATCTCCTGAGCAAGTTCATCATTTTCCCCTTCGAGAGACTGTAGATTCCTCTTCAGTGCGCCTACACCTCTCTCAAACCACCGTACGCTATCCTTACCGCCTTCTGCGCTTAATTGGGCCAGCCATAAGAACTTCTCTGCGCCTCCGTCAATCGTCTCGTCTATCTCACCCTTTGGGTCCAGCTCAACAGCTCGTAGGAAGCTCTCTCGCGCAGAATCTATTTCACCCAGCTCGACATATATCTCTCCTATCAAGTTTAATCCAACTAGGTATTTCGGTGAGTCGGAAGGGATGTTTTTTAGAGCTCGTTCAACAAGTGGTAGTGCCTCGCTAGGTTGGCCGGTCTGTAGTAACACTACTGCCTCTTCGAACAGGGTTTCAGGGTTCTCCATTGGTCTTGCTGACATCCCTTTTGTGCCGTGGAGGACCGACTCGCGGGTTTTCTTGGACTGTTTCTTTGAGGGCTTGGTTTTGGCCATTGGCTTTGCTGTAGCCTCTAATGCCGCTAGAGATATTCAATAAGGCAGTTGAGATAGCCCGTTAGGTGTGTCAATGGTACGAAATAGATATTTTCGAATTAATTCGTCAAAGCAATGTTGAGAGATTTTTGAGTTAAAGATAAAAAAAAGTAAAATAGGAATAAAAAAAATCAGCCGCATGTTTGCCTTGTTTGCATTTCGATAACAAACCCGATAACGAAAGACGACGAAGAAGAAGAAACTCAACATCTTGACGGGGCAATCAAGACTTGATATAATTAAAGCTAATTAGACTGTCTATCTTCTAGGCTTGTGCCTGTTCTTATGGTGCAAGATGGGCCGTGAAGAGCAGGCGGAAGAGAAGGAGACGCTGCAGTCTATCTTTCCCGATGAGCTAACGGGTAAACCAAGAAAACTTCTCCTTTAACGGCATGGAAGAGTTCACGGCTAACAGACAGTCAGAAATCTCCGAGAACTCATATCGCATCTCTATACACCTCGATGTCACGTCTCAAGATGGCGAGGAGGTTGAGCCTCCGACACTTATCCTACAAGTCACATATCCAGAGGACTATCCCGACGTAGCCCCTCGACTGGAGCTATCCACCCCTCCCAATGCACCCAAATACCCCCATCTCGACATCCAGGAAGACCGAGATAGGCTGCTGGAGTCACTTCAGTCGACAATAGAAGAGAATCTTGGAATTGCCATGGTGTTCTCGCTAGTCGATTCTTTGAAAGAGGGAGCTGAGCTTCTCATCTCAGAGCGCCAGGCCGCCATACAGGCCCTAAAGGACATGGAAGCGGCTAAGGCAGAAGAGGAAGAGAACCGAAAGTTCCAGGGTACTCGGGTGACTCGTGAGACCTTCCTTGAGTGGCGGGAGAAGTTCATGGCCGAGATGAAGGAGGCTGAGGAGAGGAGACAGGAGGAAAAAGAGGCTGAAGAGAAAAAGAAAAAGGGCGCTAACAAAGAGCCGAAGAAGTTGACTGGCAAGCAGCTTTGGGAGAGAGGAATGGCTGGAAAGGGAGACTATGAAGACGACATGGATGATTCGATACCTGAGAAGCTCGAGAAGGTCGAATTAACCGCTTAAATCACTCTGCTCCTAAGCGGCTTACCTCCACCTGCCAACCTATAGTATCTCTTTGGCGGACATTGAATACTATTGACGGCGCTTTGTGCGTGCTCAAATGTATGACAAACCACCGCTAGCCACAGGGATCCCCTGTGAAGCAGGCATTCTATAACAATTAGCCAACTACGCATTCCATTGGCTTCTTCTCAGATCAAATTGAACATGGGAACAGTAAAAGATTGACCAAATCCTCTCGGCTATTTAAAGTGCCTTTTTTTTCCACTCTGCCCCCAATACGAGCATTTTACCTCTTCAACATATCTTCTACATAGACAGAGACACAGCTAGACATAGGCGATAGATAGACACCATGGTCAAGTTCTATCCGTCCATCGAGCCCGATCACCGGGAATGGATGCTCAACCAGCCCGTCTTCTTCGTTGCCTCTGCCCCCAGCCTCGGAAAACACATCAACATCTCGCCCAAGGGCCTGCCATCGACCTCTCTCGCCATTCTCTCGCCCAACCAGGCGGCCTATGTCGATGCTACGGGCTCTGGCAACGAGACTCTAAGCCATGTGCGTGAAAATGGCCGCATCACAGTCATGTTCTGTTCCTTTGAATCGTCGCCGCGCATCCTTCGGCTCTTCTGCACCGGCAAAGTGATCGAGTTCGACGACCCAGCGTTCAAGGGCTGGGTCGGCAAGATGGGCGTCTCGGACAGATATATCCCCAGCGCCAGGGCGGTTATTGCACTGGACATATTCCAAGTATGCTCTACGGTCTATGTTTTGTTTTATTTTATTTTTTATTCTATGATTAGTTCCTCCGTCCTAACGTTCTCCAGGTGCAAACGTCATGCGGCTATGGGGTTCCTCTCCTAGCCCTCCGGACAGACGCAGAGACAGGCGCCGTGAAGCCGTATCTCCAGGACCGGGACACCCTTGTGGACTGGGCAGAGAAGCAGGCTGAGAAGAAACAGCTGTCCAAGTACATGAACGCGTGGAACGCAGAGTCCCTCGATGGGCTTCCTGGCCTGCGCGCCGCCATGATTGCTCGGGGCCAGTCTGACGCCGCCGTTAGCCTGTCCATTGCACTCTGCAAGTACCGTCGGCCACTTGAGATCATCTCTGCCGTCCTGATGACTGTCCTCGCTCTCTGGCTGGCCGGGTGTTTGCAGCAGCCGGCCTTTTTCGGTCGTACAGGTGCCATATTATAAATTGACATGCATGAGTTAAGCAACATTTTGATTCAGCTCTGGCCCACGCCCTGGGGTCTAATTCGCCTGTAATGTCTAATACGAAGACCATACGAAGATCGGTGGGATTAATTAGTCCGACTGGCCGTTGTTGATGTGTAATCCTCAGCTCCTTCGTGCGGGGCGTTGGAAGCTGTAAATAGTTATATATAAAAACCCGTCCGTTGAGGGGACGGTAGTTAGGCAACCATACAACCACCCATCCATCTAATACCACCACAAGTAGTCAGAGTACCAGATAATTCTCGTCAAGATGCCTCAGTTCACCCTCTATGCCACTCCAATTGCTACGGCGCCAGACCGGATCTTGCTCGCCCTCGTAGACGCTGGCTTCACTGACTTTGAATATGTCAACGTCGACATGTCCGCCAAAGAGCACAAGGTCTGTGTATTTAGTCCATGCAACATACATCGCATTACTCACTGACCTCAACCAGTCTCCTGAATACCTTGCCCGCAATCCCTTTGGCAAGGTCCCAACTCTCGTAACCAGTGACGGTGTCACGATGTACGAATCTCGCGCCATTGCCCGCTTCCTTTGCACAAAGCTCAACCTGCCTCTTCTCCCCAACCCTGCTACCGCTACCGCCGCCTCACTCGCCCTCTTCGAGCAGGAGCTTTCTTGCGAAATCTCTTACTTCGAAACCCCCGTTTCCGGCATCATCTGGGAGACCTTTATTAAGCGTGTGATTAACATGGAGACCGACAATGCTGCGGCTGCTGAGCACAAGAAGAAGCTGGAAGAATACTTTGATATCGTGGAGGCCAAGTTCAAGTCTTCTGGTAAGAAGTTCATGGCTGGTGATGAGTATTCGCTTGTAGATGTCTATTACCTTCCCTTCTTGGCTCGACTGTTTGACCGTGGGTTTGGAGATGTGGTTACTTCTCGACCTCAGATCAAGGCTTGGTGGGACCGTTGCATGGAGAGGCCAAAGACCAAGGCCTGGATCGATCAGTCACCAAAGTTGGACGCCATTCTGGCCTCCAGAAAGTAAGCAGCGGATGGTAGTTTGAAAAAGACCGTGGTGATATCTCAAAGGCATCTTCAATGATTTAACAGCGTTCGCATTTGTTGTCAATACATCTTCGTGTCTTCATTTATAGCAGATGTAAAGAATTGATAGTCTCTTGGCACCGTTGTTGCCTCGGTGTCATGAGTAGACAACTATCGCGACCATAAAGGTCGACTCGTAGATTCTGGAGAGCTGGGCTTTGTCTCGTCAGCCTGGCCCATTTTCTCCCTTTGACGGGCCTCTTTCTCGGCCAATCGTCTCTCGGCTACGACAACATTCCACATCTTCCTGGCTAGTTCGAGGTCCCTTTCGTCTCCATTCTTAATCGTCTCCACCACGCGGTTGATATTCTGCTGGATAGCTTTATCCCAAGAATCAGGCTCCGTTTTCGAAGTGATTTGATCCCACAAATCTTCATCCTTTGCAAACAGGGAATCGACACCCAACTCTTGCCTGCGCAAAATATTCTTCCATCGAGCGTCCTGTCGGATCCGTATGGCAACGCTTAGATTCTTTGGCTGGGGTTTCTTGATTCGGAGGAATGGAATGCCACGCGCACAGGCGAACCGGGGTACACGGCGGATACCGGAAACAGTAGGGTAAGGACGTGCCAGCACCGATTCTAGAACTCGTTTGGCGCTGAACCGACGTTTATTCTGCTTCTTCTTCGCATCTTCAAGATCTTTTTCCTGGCGTTCACGGGCCAATCGGGCGCATTTCTGCTTATACCTCGCCAGAAAAGGCTCAGTTCCAGCTATGAGGGAATCAACTCGTTCTATGCTTGTGGCGTCTCCTTTTTCGCATGACTTCATCAAATTCAAAGCCTTGAGCGGTCACAAATAGTGAGTAATGGCGTAGATCAAGGATAATAGGCTAGGGAAGCTACCTCATAACCAGCTTTCAAAGACTTCTCAATTCGACTAGGGCTCTCAACTGGTTGATCTAGATGAAATCTAGCTTGTATTAGCGCTCGAATGTGTGATGCTTTCGAGCGTGTGAGCCAAGGCTTTGAGCATTGCGAGAGTAAGGCGTGGTAGAGAGAAAGGCCTGTATAATGGATCAATTAACACAAGCTTCGATAGCCAGGAACAGACTGCTTACACGCTAAACGGTGGACACCAGATTGTGATGGGTGCAAAAATCGGGGCATCAGGACACCACAATATTTGGTCACTAGCCACCTTTCGAGGAACCGCTGGCTGCGACGTGATTTTGCATTTATTGTGAATCTTCACGTCAACTCAAGATCCAAAACTTCAGACCAAGAACGAAAGCCAAGGAAATTTATCGCGGTCACGTGTATATTCTTATCTTATCGCGTATTTGGTCCCCCCTCATGTCAATATCAAAAACGGATATATTCTTTTCACGATGACAGTTGAATTGATTACTATCACAGTTGGAGTTCCAAACTCCGCTAAATGAAACCACACCTAAAATATATATGCAAGTATAAGATGCCAAAAGATAATGATCACCGGGCGTGCTATCAACCTCAAAAGTAATTATCCGGTGGCGGAGAGGGGGATTAGAAGGTAGTCCCTTCCTGTGGCTGAGGGAGCTTCTTGTGTTGTGGTAACGCCATGTATCTAATATTTATGGGTTTGTTAGCTAATGTCATAAGCTGTATGCCCCGATTTGTGAATTTCATACCTTCTGATTTCAAGAAGCACGGTCTCCATGGTATTCTCACGTTTCCACTGGGCCAGGCAAGGAAGCCTGGAAGGGTCAACCTGAAGAAATTATTCAGTTAGAAAAAAAAGTTGCGTATAAGTGATATATCATGACGTCCGTACCTTGCCGGTCTTTGGGTCAACACATGGCAGGTTTACTCGTGAGACAAACTGGATCGTGGGGGGCATATCCGGGTATTGATCTCCACAATGAATGTTGACGCTATATATCCGGTTCTCGTGTACGCTCTATTGGCCTTCATGATTAGAAACGGAAGACTTGGAGGGTGAAGGAAATGGTCTGAGATGGGAAATACTGACGTGTGGCGGGCCTAGGATTGTGCCATTCCAGTTCGTCATCATCAAATCGTCACCGTCCGCTAGGCCATACGAGCATGCCTCTATTTACAAGTTAGAGTTAGCGATAGATGTCAGATGAAGCGGCAAATTGGTTATTAATTCGCATACCAGGGCCCATTCCCTTCTCTCCCTTCTCCAGCTCCTCTAGTAGGCGAAAGTTTCGAGGGACTTTAGCCGTCATGTTTGCGATGGTGACAGTAGTATTGTATGAGTTAACGCGCCGGTTGGTTCTCTATGAGGATTCCCGGAGATAAAGTCAGGCTGGCCCACGGTAGACTCTCTGATCTTCTTCCTGATTTGCTCTTCGAGTTTTGTTTTTATGTCGTCAGGCTTGCAACTTGCATCTCGCCAAAAGTCACTCTCTGCAGAAGTCATGATTACTAAGAAATTCACGTGACTGTAACTATCGGCATCCCGATGTAAATGCGATTGGAAGTTCCAGTATCGAGAATGGACAACATTCCATCTGGCATATTTTGGTTACTTGCTCCAGCGTGAGACCAGTTACTTATCAAGGAGGCTTTGGTGGATATTTACAGGGGAATGGCTTAATTACACACATAATTCTTGCATTTTTACGGCCCGCAATCCTTACTTGATGAGACGCCACGTACATTATGCCCATCCGATATCTGACATGACGTCCAACAATTTGCAGGCAGAGCTATCAAACCTGATCCAGGAGTCTAAAAGGAAGCACTCTGACCTCAAAAATGTCTGTTTATGCTTGTAGTTACTTCTTACAATCAAATATAAATATATGTGGTACTGTTGTTGACCCTTAAAAATAGGCAGCCGAACAATCGCTTGCAGAGCTTAAAGCTCTACCATCGACATCTGAGTCACAGCTAGCGGCAGGTTGGTCTGCTCCTGTGTGATATTATCAGTTCTTTAGACCCCGTGCTGAACTTTCAAGAGACTTGGCCAGAAAGCCTCAGTTTGCCAGGCCATTTGTTCTAGCATGCCAAACCAGGCATACCCGCCTTGCTGCCATCGGAGTAACGAATCTTCAAAGGCTGGTAACTATTGGTGCCTTGCCTCACGAACGCTTAAAGGATGTGCTTCAAGGGTTACATGAAACAGCAAATCTGAGTTCGTTTATACCCGCTTATGTCCTGGCTAGGCCACCGCTCACCTCTGCAATAGGTCTTGAAATACAGCTCAAAATACTGCAAACATTACCGTCTCTGTTTCGATTTTATGCAGATAACCTTACTGGTGCTCTTCTTGCCAGCACGCTAGAGATATGCGCTACTCTACAAAACAGCAAGACCACAGCGGTATCGAATACCGCCGCTGCTACTCTTCAGCAACTAGTCATTGCTGTTTTTGAGAAAGTCTCTCAAGAAGATAGTTCGTTTGCTCTCCTTAACCACTACACTGTGTTAATTTAAAGTAAACTAACCTCGAAAGCTGCAGGTAAAAATGACAGTGATGCATCATCTACCACTATTTCCGTTGATGGCCAGAAGCTTGAGGTCTCTACATTTAGTTACGATGCTTTTCGGGTAACTGAAATTCCTATCGCCAATTAAATCCAATATAGATACATATACTAACAATCGATTGCCTAGATACTAGAAGATTTGTGCCGCCTGCTCGAGGGTGAACAACTTACGTACTTGAACATCAAATCGCTTTCTAAAATTTTCATACTGGAATTGATTGAAAGCATTTTAGTCAACAACACTGCGATTTTTGCCAACCACCCAGAGCATACACAAGTCCTTCGGCATAGACTATTACCTCTGGCAGTCAGATACCTGTCTGAACGCCAGTCATTTTCCTTGACTGTCCGTGTTGCGAGGATAGCACTATATATTTTGAAAGCCCACCTATCCTTGCTAACCCTTGAATGCGAGGTAATTCTCTCGCTTTTGATTCATCTAATCGACACGGAAACTTCTTTGCCCTGGAAGCGGGTGCTTTGCATGGAGATCTTTAGGTCCCTATATACCGAACCCGGTATCATCCGACTTATGTATACCCTCTTTGATAAGGAAGAAGGTCGCAAAGCCGTATTAAGGGATCATATGTCATGCTTAGTGAGGCTTTCCTCTGAAAAAACTTCGTTGATCGGCCTTGGCCATCAATCCACGATCCCATTAGCGCCACAAACAGGCAAAGACACGATGGAGGATCAGGTCGCTCTTGAGTCAGTTGGAGTGAGTGGCATAATCGGGAGCCCGTCGAATAAGTCAGAGATGTGTGGCATTAGCACTCAGTGGAGTCTCCTTCGAGTACCATATATTGAAACACTCGACAAGGTCGACTCCCCTTCACCTCCGGATACATATATCTACAGTCTAGTACTCAACTGCATAGCAGCGTTCTCCGAAAGCATGGCAAAGTTCATCATCCCGCTAGCTGTTGCTGAATCAAAAAGCAAGCGGAAACGCAATACCTCAAGCTCAGACAAGGAACGCAATTCTAGCCAGCAGGATGCTGGTCGCAAAGAGCCGACGGGAAGATCATCCATTCCTCCAAATCCTCTTGAGCTAAGCTCCCATCCTCAAATTACTGATATTCAAGCAACCGCTGGTATCATCGAGGTCTGCTGGCCAGCGATACTGGCCACTTCGTCTACTTTCTTATACGCAGCTCTGGATGGAGAATTTTACCACTCCCTGGTTCGAGCATTCCAAAAGCTAACTCACGTTGCCGGTTTGTTGAGGCTTGCCACTCCCCGGGATGCATTCCTGACGACGCTTGGAAAAGCAGCAGTACCTACAGATCTCCCCGGGCCTAACCCTGATAGTAGCACTCTTAACTCACCTATTATCAATAATGCCAACCAACGACCAAGTGTTTCTGAGGCCGCCAACTCGCCTGTCGATAGCCCTATTCATATGCTCAATACTAGGAATTTACTATGTCTACGAGCACTCTTAAACTTGGGTATTGCTCTTGGGCCAACTTTGGACCGTGATGCTTGGACTATCATTCTTGAAACTCTCCAAAATGCAGAACTAGTAATCAATGCAACGAGTTCGACCTTCGTATCAATGCCAACGGACCCCGCCCTGGAGGCCAAGAACTTGAACTCCGATACCCCCAAATCCAACCTTGGGCCTGAAATCATGGCTGTACAGGCTGTAACCAATAAACTTTGCGAGAGCACAGGCGATTACACAAACTCTGCGTTTAAAATCTTTCTCATGACTTTATTGAGCTTGCCTGAAAGCTTTATGAAGGATTCAGTAACCCCTTCTAGCCAGAAACAATCCTCGCCTCTTCTCACCCAAGGACAAAATGGGGGAAGGGTTCACCAAAATAAACGCAGCTTGTCTGTGGCACTAGGGCGCAACAGAGTGCGCGAGGATGAGCTGAAGTTTGTGCTAGAGAAAGCACACGCCGTTGCTAAAGCAAATATCGAACGGCTTTCTCTCTCAAAGGATGAAGGTATATGGGAGCTTTTGGTCAATAATCTTCTGAAAATGATCCAGAACGACCAGATTAGCTCCGCTCTACGCCTCAAGGCCAGTGACGTGACTAATACTGTGATTTCAAATACCATCAAACTCACAGAATCCACTGAAGAAGAGTCAAGGAATAGTGTGCAGCTTCGTGGATTACACGCTTTGAAGTCGCAATCATCTATACCATTCCATGGATGGCGGCCAAGCTCTTCATCCCGTGCGGTGGATCTAGAAGTCCATGAATTTGCCCTCGAAACCTTGAAATCTATTCTGGAGGGTTCCGGTCAATCAGTGGTTGCAGGATGGAATTTGGTATTTGAGTTAATATCAAGCGTATTTGACAACGAAATACAATCCATTATGGAGACAGATGAGAAGCAAAAACCGATCCAGCCAACACCCAGCAACCCGAAGTCGGTAAAAGTAAAATCTCAAAAGCTCCTACGAACTGCGTTCGACTCCCTGCAACTCATAGCATCCGACTTCTTATCACTACTTCCAGCTTCATGTCTACTCGAGCTAGTAGAATGCTTTTACAGCTTTGCATCTCAAAAGGAAGATTTTAATATTTCACTAACAGCCACGACGTCATTCTGGAATGTATCGGACTTCCTTCGAGTTCAGATCGATCGATTCTCTTGTGAAGATGAGATTACTGTTTCGACCAGTGAAGCGCAGATTGTAGAGATCGCCAAAAGCCCATGTAACTCTTCGTCAACAAGCGCGCTGTGGTTACTCTTGCTTCTGAGGATGGTTGATCTCACAATCGATACCCGCATTGAAGTACGAAACAGCGCGATTCAAACAATGCTTCGAATATTGGATCATTCGAGTGAACAGTTATCCCCCGCTATATGGCACCTGTGCTTAAACAAGATACTTTTTGTTATGGCCGAGGCTGTCCAGGCCAAAGCTGTTCAATTAGTGGGATCTTCGTTAGAAAATCCCGAAGAGCAGAAGCCCTGGGTTGATACCTCAGTGTTGTTGAGCAAAGGTCTATCAAATCTTATCGCTACCTACTTTACTACAATTATCAGGAGCGGAGATTTCCATAAATCTTGGACAAGATTACTCCTCTTTTACGAACCACTTATCAAACTAGATTCACTGGATCTTAAGGAGGCTATTTTCTTGAGTTTGTCCCAAATACTCTCCTGCTTACAAACACCCGAAGATATTGGTATCAAATTGGTTCAACAGGCCTGGGATATTTGGGTGAATGGCAATATTGTTTCCAAAGATGGGAAGCCGGACTGCGAGCATTCGAACCAGAGTGGGCTTCTAGCTTATTTCAAAGCCTACAGGCAGCTCTACAGGCTACTTAATAACCACTTGGACGAACAGCAAATACTTGATGCCCTACAGAACATCCAGTTAGCTGTTGAGCAATCTATCCATTCCAAATATTCCCCGGATGTCGAGGCGCCCTCCGAGTTACAGACTCAGGTTCTGGAGTGTTTTAGGACACTTTGTGCTGATAAACCCAACTCACAGTCGGCAATCATGGATAGTCTTTCCAATTTTTTTCCACTTCCTATGGTCAATTGGACACCACAAGCCGACCGAGCCAAACCAACTTTTGTTGCGCTCTCCAAATCCTCAATGAAGCTTTTAAGCTGGTATATAGGCGAAAATGGATTGAAACCTAATGTCCTGCCGGATGGTGTGCTTAGTAACACCCTTGAACGACTGACGTCTCCAATATTTGGTAAGTACAAGTGGCTAGGGAAGGATGGCAGTCCACCCCTGTGGCAGACGGCAACGACGGCTTCTCTAGACCTCATAGAAATTGCTGTTGGATACGTTGAGGCCCAATATTCGACTTGTGACCGTATGATTACAGAGCGCTTTTGGGCGTCGGTAGTCGAGGTCGTAAAAGCCGTCGTCTCTTGCGGAGAATATACAGATCTAAACCTAACGCCATCCACCCTGCTATCCGACGAGCAATTCGACATTGCTGCCTTCGAACGTCTCCGTGGCATGATAATCCCAGCCCTTGGCTCATCATTCGTCTCTCCGAAGATCCGGAGAGACTTTGCCTTTGTGCTGTTCAATTCTTCACATGTTTATCCACCACAGCGATTGGATCTGCCAGATAACTTGGCACAGAAGGAACCTCTCCGCGATCTATATAAGATCCGACGCGGCCGCACTCATGGCCCACAGCCAACGATGCGGAGCAAACTATCATATGTGCTAGTTGATACGCTATTTGACCTTGCGTCTGTTCGCAAACCGGCCGCAGGAGAGAGCCAAGCTTCATCGTCAGATTTTGTGACACCGTACATATCCCTTGCAAAATCTGTGTCACCTTACCTTATCTTACGCTGTGCCTTACCCTTGAAATCATATATCGCCGACCAACCACTTCTGGGGCTAATGCCACAACCCATAATTTCAAGGAAGGAATTGATGTACCTCCTAACCCGATTGGTTGATTTGAAGAGTGAGCCAACTGCCATTCCAGCAGCTAACCCTAGCGTTCCTATAGGGGGGCCAAACGACTCCCCAGACGACGACGACGAGGAGGATGATGATGATGAGGAAAGTAGTAGCTCCACAGCGGCAAGGTTCAAAAAACATCTTGGGTGGATGTATCCCCTTGTTATTCGTGCAATAACGGTTGCCGGCAAGGAATACAAAGATCGCCAAGTTCTGGATGCGCTGACAAAAGTCTTAGAGGGAATACAGGGATAGTAACTAGCCTGGTCACTGGGGAATTAGAGGAGCGGTGTTTCCGTTTTCCAATGTCATGGTTGTTTGTTGGATTAATACGTCGTAGATAATCATTCTTTGTTTGAATCACCCTCGATCGGCATTATGATACCTATTTATGTTTGTTGTTTGGCTGAAACTGGGCAGTCGATATCACAAGTACGTAACGTGGGGGTTAGGTTGAAATCATGCTGGAACATGGCCCAGCCCCATATACAGTGAAAATTAACATAAAAATATTACATATTCTCCGGATGAAAGGAAAATTATAGGAAAACAAGTTCGTTAGAACTCCGGACGCCATCACCTCCTTTTATATGTTTGCGCGGAGGCGAGAGAAGGAGAAAAAGGGAAGAAATAGGATCAGATTCGGGGAACCATCATTTTGAGCTATGTCGGCATAGTGGATGCAGGTGCAGATGTAGGTTCAGGTGCAAGTTGGGATGGGGGCGATGCATGGTGCGAGCTTTGCAGGCCGTCTTCCTCATCCTCGCTATGACGTACGGCTTGTTTGCGTTCCGGTGGGGGCACTGCATGTTGCCCATCATGCGGTTGGTTTTCAAGTTGTGCGGCAGCCGCCATTTCTGGAGATTGACGGAAGAGGACAATCTCCGATTGTTTAAAATATCGACGGGCGTCTAACCATGGTCAGAATAGTACATTGGTGGGACAACTCGAGTACCCGTGCGGTGAAATAGAACCGCGGCGCAGAGAGCGAAATGCATACCTTCGTCGATTAACACAAGACTGAGATAATACCTCGTCGAGTATTTCTTGTTCACGTCTCGGAAGGTGGGAGTTAGATCAAATCCACCTAGAAATAGTCTGATGGGTATGGTTTCGCCTAATGCAGTGTCAGAAAAGCTGATGAGGTAAGAAATTAAGTTGTTCCTGTTTGAACATACCTCTTGATGGAGAGCCATCCATAATCTAAGCCAAGAAATAGTCAATAAAATCTCCGTATAGAGTATAAGAATAGTGAAGAGAGAGATCACATACCTCGAATCTCACCAGCGTCTCGCTTTCGTTATACTGATTCGGCGGGGATCCCGTAGTCTCGCGTCGTATAATAGACAACTCCATGTGCTTAATTTTCAACCGAACGAGCAAAAAGTATATTCTTCCCACTATCACGTCCCTCAAGTGATACTTTGACTTCGAATACTCGAATTCAATATGCAGACAGTCCTCGATTCCGACATCCATTTTAATTGGATTGTTGGACTCTGGCGGCAATCTGTACGAATATACCCAGATGTCCTTCTCGCGCACAACATCCGCAATCCGACGGGAGACAGTTACTCTAACAAAATACCGCAGCTTGACATTGATTCCGTTGTAAGACTCGTACTGCTTCTCGACATTTTTGAAGTTGAATGGGAATGTCTGCGGGTGCTGTAGTTCGCCAGGAGCAGCCAGTTCTTGGCCAAGGGAGAGGAATTCGTAGTGATTGCCACGATCGTAGAACATTTCTGCGCGAACACAAAGCAATCATCAGTAGGTGTGCATACATTTTACTTTATTTATCCTTCTTTGGGCACGGAGAAGACATGAGGGGGGAAGTGGATGAGCCGGAACTGGAAATACGTACCAATCATACCAATGAACTGCACCTTGATGCCTGTATGCTCCAGCCGTTTGCCATCCTTTGGCCTGACTGTGACGGCGCCCTTGACTGACTCCCCATCAAGGTACAACGGAGCCTTCTCCCGCCGGTTCTTCTCGAGCTTGATGTCGACCGTTTCTCGCTCATCGCCGTCTTCTAGCAAGATGTCGATATCGACGGGTGTGGAGAAAAAAAAAGAGGACATCCTGGTCGCAGTTCACCAGAGATACGTTAATCGGAAGACTTAATCAGCCAACGCGAGCGCCAGTTGTGTTATTCCCAGCTGTTCTGTTGCTGTTCCAGAGCTGCATTCATGGTGTTTGCCTTGGGCTCTTTGGCTCCATTTCGGGTGGTTGATGTAAGACCCGGGATTATGTAATCAACACCGTCCTTTTTGGCCTTTTCCTCGTAAATCATTTTTTACTTCAACGTCAACAAAAGGCCAACGTCGACAAAAAGACAATTTGTATCTTCTTTCCTTCGATAGGAAGCCAGAGCGAAGGTGGTTTGTCGGTGTGATAAGGTACTGTGCTGCTCGTGAAGGTCGGGCTTTGAATTCTGCTTTCTTTTTTACCTATAACCTCGCGAGGTACCGCCGGCGTTCTATAGGAAGATTACTAGTTAGCTCAGCGGTGCTCATCACCAACGCTAGAGACTCGATTGGCAACGAACAGGATGCAGGATGAGGTGATCAGATGCGATAGTTCATGCTGCTACCCCTTATCCGCTTCCGTATCCGCACCCACTAACCCTGGGAATCTGGGGATGGCCGGAATTGGCCGGATTCCATGTTTTTATAGCCCCTTCTTTCTACCTTGGTTACGCAGTGCGGAGTACTCTACACACAGATATACTTCTTCAGACTTCATAACTCGACAACTTAAGCGCCAAAAGATGGTAGCGGAAGCGATGCTCAACATCCGTGCGGAAACGGGAGAGCTGGAGTCTTGAAACCGAAGTTTGAATCGGTGTTTCTTATACGGAGGGTACGTAAATGTCAGCTTCGATGGGAGATACGAGGCCCTAGAAGGGGTGTAATCTCAGTAAGCGAGGAAACCACCACCCATTCGGCGTCCCTGAATCGTATAATCCCCCAATCCTGGCTTCGGGAATGAATCAGAGCATCCATGCTAACGTCTTTTGTAGGGAAAATAAATGTCGAAATATCCTTTCGGGAACCGGGCAGCCATCCGCTCAGGTGAGCGAATAACTAATTATAGTCATTACCCATCATCCTGTACGAAACGCACAAGGCCTATATAGGATATGTCGAGCAAGCATCGAACTAGCCTGGCATGCAACCTCGTTGTCGTAGGTATGAATACAACTTGCTGCCTGGCAACGTCAACAGCAAGGGAGAGGGCCAAAATCCCTGTAGGTATCCATGCTTAATATGTAATTCGACTTGAAAAAGCAAATCTCCGACAGGTTTCCATCAATGGGATCATTTCGTGATCACAACCGCAAAATGAAGGCAGGGGGGCAATAAGAGGATACATAGTCATCCCCCCGCCCCCAGTAAAGTGCTTTGAGGGAACAAGATGTCGAAAATACCGTAAGGATTGTGGTTCTGTCCTTTGTGGCAATCGTGCAGCGAGGCAACGTGGCAGACAGGATCAACTTACCAGATTGGACCTGGTCGCCGTTCAATTGATGCCCTGAGGCGGCTGAGATTATGATCTCGACTGGGGGGTTTTCGTGTGAACCAACATCTCGCGAAGTGGCCAGCTCCTCCAAATGTGGATAGAGTCCAGAGTATAAGTGCAGAGCAACGTACGAAGTACTCCGTACGATTAGCTCGTTATGTGACGGACTAGTTCTGGTTCGTATACGGAGTAGCTGGTCACCTTCCAAGAGGCGTCTTGCAAGCAGGGTGAAGCTGCTGCTGGCTGCAGGACAGACGCGAGATCATACATTATTGACAGAGCTATCATAATGCTCCGTATGGAGTACGTCTAACTATCGTCGACGCAACCGCAACACTGACCTCATAGTGCATGGAACCAACGACTGGTGTTCTGACCTCCAGTCTCCACGCAGGCCGTTGCGATTTGACTCTTTTCGGCCTGGTAAACGACAATAGTGCAAGTCGCTCACCGTCTCTTCGCACTGCGCCAACTCACTATGGATGCACCAAGCTGAACTGCTTTTTCTTTCTGTGTAGACGAAGGTCTTCGAGCCTGGCTTGCTCATCCGAGAAAAGGGGGCAGGGATAGCAGGGGCATCCCGGCACGACGGCCGCTGGTTGACTCCCACACACCAGAACTATCTCATCTCCATCATCCCCGTAGCTTGGAAAGAGGTATACCTCTCGCCATGCCTAGTGGTAATGGCCGCGGCGCCAACTCCATCCCGCGGGTCTGTTTGCATATCATCCTTCCTCCGAGGCTTGGACGATCAAAGGCCCTCCGGTTCTGATTCCTCAATATTTCTCATCACCAACAACAAAAACCAACACCTACCAATGCTGCAGCCTCCAGGTGCCATCCTCCAAATGCATTCATGCGCCGGCCTTACATCCTTGGAGATCGGGCCAGCTCCGGCCCAGAACCGTGACTGTGGGTTAGCCCTGTCTGCTTGTTTTGTCATCCCGTTCTCTCGTCCTCCCTTTATCCCCGGCTTTTACGTTCCCCCCACTGGCATCCACCGCGGCCTCTGTCCACCCATTGCCGATGTCTCATGATTGGACTGCGCGTGAATTAAGATTTGCAATAAGACAGCAACCAGAAGTTCTGGACGGATTGTCTCATGGCTTTGTTGAGCTGGGTTTCGTCCGGCGTGGGATGGCTCAAGAGATTTCAGAGCTTAAAACCAACCGTTCACCCGCAGTTTACTTTTCGTACTTCCTCGTCCTCTCCAGAAGCTCCTTATCCTTTTGATCCCGTATCAACTACTAGCTATAGCTACTCTCTTTGTTGTTATCCAGATACTATCTTGATCGGATCTC
The DNA here is from genome assembly GCF_000151425.1 of Trichophyton rubrum CBS 118892. NCBI lineage: Eukaryota > Fungi > Ascomycota > Eurotiomycetes > Onygenales > Arthrodermataceae > Trichophyton > Trichophyton rubrum. The sequence continues at coordinate 924,844 of NW_003456420.1, read as the reverse complement.
TGTGCCTTTGCCAAATTCATTGACAAAGAATCCGTACAGTGTGCTACGATATCTTTCTATATCTTGTTTGTCCGGTACAAACATTATCAAGCCGTTCTCAGGCCCATCACAGCTTCACTGCTACCTGAAAGCAAACCGGCTAAAACAAGCTGATTTCGTGGCTCAGAAATTTAAGCATCATGCTATCCACGGAACAGCCTTCCACTGGCCCTTATATGCCGGCTTCTAGGTCACCGCTGCCACTACAGAACAACAGTCGCAATTTTTCCCACCGGTATTCCTCAGCAACAACCTCATCCTCTTCTCTATCTTCTAGTGCCGCTTCGTACACGGCAAGGTCTCAACAAAATCCTCATGCCATGAAGCCACAGCACATCTGGATAGTCACGGGGCCGGCAGGCTGCGGGAAGACTACTGTAGCCCAAGGCCTGGCGAAGGAGCTTCATATCCCATACATTGAAGGCGATGATGTATGTACTCATCAACTGATCTCTAGACATTTACTTAATACAAGGAATCAATATTCTAACTGTTTACGTAGTACCACTCCAAGTCTAACAAGGAGAAAATGACCAATAGCATCCCGCTTGATGATGCCGACAGATGGGACTGGTTGATTCAACTTCGTGAAGCTGCGATTAGCGCTTTGACTACTCCGTCTCCCTCCTCGGGTGCATATCCCCGGACTTGTCCGCCGGGCGTTGTTGCAACCTGTTCTGCGCTTAAGCATAAATACCGCGACGTCATCCGTGTTGCCGCTTATGGCCATCCCACTATAAAAATCCATTTCATTTACCTTCGTGCTCCCGAAGAGGTGCTGCTCCAGCGAGTCAGGCAACGCAAAGGTCACTACATGAAATCTACCATGGTCCATTCTCAGTTTGAAATGCTGGAGGAGCCTGATTCCGAATGGGATACGCTCTCGGTAGATTGCGCCGCCTCGCCTGCCGAGGTACAGAGACGGGTCAACTCAATCGTCTTACAGAAATTGGACGAGTATGCGGAATAACCAAACAATTTTTTTTTGCAAAGAACCCCCAAACAGAACTATCCAGAACAATAAGCACCTCTAGACGTCACGCCACACGGCGCCATGCAGCCAGAACCGTTATTTCTTTATTTTCTCTCCGGTCTTCTTTTCTTTTTCTCGTCTTTTTGATGCAAGCGATCTCATCGGACCTATCGATTTTAATCCTCCCGCCTTTTCCCGGTTCCCCAATCCTCGCTTTCCTTTTCATAGCTTTTTTTCTTCTTCACATATCAGATTTGAAGCGATCGGCGCACCGGCTGGGAGGCAGAGATTTGGACTAGTGAGAGCTACCCAATTATCACCTATTCGAATAATGAATTGCTATTTTCCCCCTACATTAACCTTTTTCATTGTACTGCGTACGGAGTAGGCATCCTAAGATATCCTTCAACTATTTAACATTGCTATGTCCTCAGGTTCTAGACCTTTACTCTACCCCCTCCCCCTCTCTTCACCTCTATTGCTTTTCCTTTGCTCCTCTCCTCCTTCCTCCATTCTTTGCTTTTTACAGTCTACGGATCTGACCGTCCTCCATGAGGGAGGATTCCGTGACAGTCATGGGACCAAATAACCGAATATGCATTTTTTGGCGGGGGAGTTGCTCTTCATACATATTCTTTGGCGATATGTACCTGTGATATATTCTGAACCATTCAAGGGCGCAAGCGATTGCCCGCAAGTCTAGGGCTATTTGAAATCAGCAAAGTCGTTATCGTCTTTGCACATGCACAATATCCTGGCTGCTCTACGTCACAGCCTTGCTCTTGTTAGTGTTAAGCTGGGTAATTTGCTATTTGCTGACTATTCATTGGATACCAGCGCTCACCTGTCTTCCTGCAGTGGGCTAAAAGATGGGGGTATACTTCTTGTCTCGCGGACAGCAGCCCGGTGCATTGAAAATATCAAACAGAACACATGTACCCTACCTACGCTACTGCTGTTACTGTTGCTACCCCGGTTCCTTTACGGAGTATATCCATTAGTTATTCCCTGGCAAAAATACCGGCCAGCCCGGTGAAATTGCGTTGCAATCTCCGTCTAGAACGAGAGACATGCGTAGTGCCTCTTTAAATTCTCTGCCGTGTTTCTTGGAGGTTTTCCTTGCTTAGTACATATTTTACCACAGAGATTTGTTATGAGCAATGGGTGACAATGATATTTTGGGAATCCTATCACATTTACGGGCTATGTCGTCGTCAGCCACACAAATAAATTTTCTTGATATTCTGAGGCAGGCTAGTTTGAGCGGCGTACCTCTATTTGATATGTCAACTGATTCTCTAAACAAACATCCAGCCCGGGCGAGAAGCGGATGCAGCATGCAGTAGGAAGAAATGGAATGCATTATGAGGATAGGCATTCTTTAAGCAAAACAAATATGACTAAATATCTAACGAAGGAAAGTCAAATAAGACGGAACAGTCAATCATCGTATCCGGTATGGACATATGGCCTGACTCTCGCTCACCACTGCAAAACCTTTAGCAGCAAGGAGGGTTCATTACTGTTGGATTTGGATGGTGAACTACTTACCCTTTTTGGGACTATAAAAGCCTGTCAAGACGGCAGAGTGTTTTCGAGGCACCTCGATTTTCTTATCTTAGCATTGGCAAGTCATGTTTATAGCTGAGCTATGATCATGAGTAGAACTCGGCATGTACTTTTGGAAGCGTTAACTAACGGATCCATCATGCAGGATTAATCAACAGGCTCCAGATGCTAAATGCCCCACAGTATGTAGTTATTCAGAGATTGACCAGATAAAAGCACAAGCATCCACCTGTCCAGACTGTTACCCACGCCTGTAAAGGTGATCGATGCGCTTGAGACGATTAAGGTACTCCGTAGCCTTGTAGTCACGGAATACAGACGTTGATAAAATAACCAAAGATCGCCAGGAGACAGGTTATTAGGTTTTCACACCTCCTTGCATGAAACAACAATCCTTGGATCTCCTGGCAGTCAGGGGCTAAGCCGTGGGGGTCCCTGGCGGCCCGCATGCGCTCTTCTTGGGCCAAGCTTGTCAATAATTTGGGCATTCCGATGACACTGAACTTTGGGAGACAGCCTAGCATGGAAGAGAATTACTCCGTGTTTTAGTGAGGCTGACCATTTCCAGGCTATGCTGACAATGATTCTCCGTAGGTAGGATCACGAATACCTCCGATGGACTGTGGAGCATTGTTGATGATGATACTAGAGTTATATAAATAACTAGTATCCTGTACAACTTTTCGCTCATACTGATAAATCTGTATCTCTTCCAAGGTATTAATCCTTAGATAATAATCATGTTTCTATCCTAAAATCAATACCAGCGAAGTTGTTTTCGGATTAACCAGGGAATGGGGACCCGCCGAGCGTATTGTTACCGTGTTTGACTAATCACCGAAAGCGTTGGACTTGAAAGCAGTGGCCTGATACACTCCGAAACCTCAATATCTTCGCGCAAGGAAAATCGAGAAAACTGACGAGGCGAGAATGGATTCCATCATATCCACACCACGGTTGAAGCTGATTCTGCTGACGAAAGTCGAGAGGGAGAGCCCAGAATTTGAATGGCTTCACCGACTCCACAGCAACGAGAAGTCGATGTTCTGGATGTCAGCACTGCCTGCAACTTGATTTGTATGTAATTGATACTGATATTCATCTAGGCTCGGAGGACCGTCAGACTCAATAGAAAAAACCGAGAAACTCATCAGCAAATACCTGCCGGCAGATGAAGAAGCAAGAGGGGGCTACCGAGCCGTCTACACTGTTCATCGAATCGATGAGCCCTCCGAGTTCATCGGCATTATCACAATCAGCTCACTTGATTCCACTAGCCTCCCGCTGCCAGAGAGTCTTACCATACCAGCAACAGAAGCAGAAACGACTCTGACCGCCGAAGTTGCCTATTCGTATCTTCCGGCCGGATGGGGTAAAGGGTACGCAACCGAGTCGATCAACGCTGTGTTTGAAGGATGCCGACGAGCCCGATCCTTTTGGCTGCCGTTCACAAAGCTCTACGTCAGAGCGATTGTAAACCACGAGAACTGGCCAAGCTTGCGGGTGATGGAGAAAACGGGGATGGTCAAGCGGGGAGTGCACGAGTGGAGAGGCAAGGCTGTTTTCGTGGGCGGAAAATGGCGAGAGCAAGACACTATCTGTATCTTCGGCCAGCACTTGTTCGGCGGTGCTGACGATAT
>NW_003456420.1:800583-920523 GCF_000151425.1 Trichophyton rubrum CBS 118892 | reverse complement strand
CCATGAAGTGGGGTCTCTGCTGGGATATCGACATCAAGGCTGAAAGAGCGGCTCTTCGGCCAGCCCTACAGCCGTGTCACGTGACAACAGCCGCGCCTTTTTATTCGTATAAACAGCATGATTCAAGTGCTTGACAGGAACTCATCCCATCGTTGTCGCCAATAACATCTTACGTCTAAGCAGGCCGCTGAGGAGACGAGAGAATCGGTCGCAGGATTTGACCGAGTGACCGCCCCAGATCCATGTCTTACTGGCAAAATACATCGCCCTTTAACGAGGGAGCTGGCGGCTATTACCATCAACAGCCCCCCCAGCCGCAATACCAGCAACCATACCAACAACCTCCATATCAACAGCCGTATCAACAGCCACCGTACCAGCAGCTGCCCTACCAGCAACCACCTTACCAGCAACCGCCATACCCCCAGAATCTCACACCGCAGCCCCAGTACCCGAATCCGTAAGTTATTCTAGAGCATAACCTCAGCCTCTATTCCACTGAACTGACCGTTTGTCCCAGCGCACCCTCTCCAACGCCTAGCTACAACCAACCACCACCTCTATCTCCACGTCCTCCGTCCCAGCAACCACCCTACTATCCCCAAGAGCCGCCGCGGGCACCGCCGTCACCTTACCCCGCGAACAACGGAACCAGTGGGAACAACCGTCCCACCCCTCCACCACCACCACAGAGCAGTCAGAGCTTCGGTCATGGTGCACCATCCTCCTACCGCTTTAAATACTCGAACTGCTCTGGCCGACGGAGAGCTCTTCTCGTCGGCATTAACTACTTTGGCCAAGGCAGGCCGTTAAAAGGGTGTATTAATGATGTCGCACGCATGTCTACATTTTTGAACCAGCGCTATGGCTACCGGCGCGAGGACATGGTGATTCTTACAGATGACCAAGCGAATCCAATGAGCTATCCAACAAAGGCAAATATGATCCGTGCCATGCAGTGGTTGGTTTCGGGCGCACAACCAAATGATTCGCTGTTTTTCCACTTTTCAGGTACCCATCAATCATTGCCCAGTTCCTGTCCCGGCTGTATCCGGCTGTGATCCTTGGTTGGATGTATCCATGCTGATTGGTGAACTTTAGGTCACGGCGGCCGTACCCGCGATCTAGACGGTGATGAAGACGATGGTGAGTTTGGCGCTACGTTATCCCGGAGTTTGAGAAGGTCAGGGTTTAACAAGTGTTTGTTCTAGGTTTTGATGAAGTGATTTACCCCGTCGACTTCCAAACTGCTGGCCATATAGTTGACGATGATATGCACGCTATCATGTTAGTACTCCTCGAGTCTAGACCGTAAGGCCAACTGACATCTCTTTTCCTAGGGTCCGTCCCCTACAACCTGGAGTCCGACTTACTGCCATCTTCGACTCTTGCCACTCGGGCACTGCCTTGGATCTCCCTTTCGTATACTCTACACAGGTATGTATTATTAAGCTTTAACTCAAAATCAATTTACTAACTTTCACACAGGGTGTCCTGAAAGAGCCGAATCTCGCTAAAGAAACAGCCTTGGATCTCCTGAGTGCCTTCAAAAGCTACGAGAGCGGCGACATCCGTGGGGTCGCCAACACCACCATCGGCTTATTCAAGAAACTTACCATTGGCGACTCAGCTCGGCAGAAAACACTTAGAACCAAGACCTCACCTGCAGACGTGGTCATGCTTTCCGGCTCAAAGGATACGCAGACATCGTACGTATATTTGTACATTCCTCCTGCTTGAAACACATCCCGTCTGACATAATTTATTAGTGCGGACACGGTTGAAGGCGGCTCTGCGCAGGGCGCAATGAGCTGGGCATTCCAAGAGGCGTTGAGGAAGAACCCGAAGCAAAGCTATATCCAGCTTCTAAACAGCATACGCGCTGAGCTGAGTGGGAAGTATTCGCAGAAACCGCAGTTGAGCTGCAGCCATCCGCTGGGTAAGTTACTGTCCAGCTTTCGTTTGAACCCTGGTTGAGATAAGTGTGTGCTGACATGGTCCACAGATACAAACTTACTTTTCGTGATGTAATAATGTCACGCGGGATAAAATGATAAGATAAGATCCGATGAATGCACGGGCCGTCTGTGATGACGATATGGGATATTATGGTGTTTACGACTCGATATGAAATAGTTAGCTGGGAGTTTTTAATTACGTTGCGTCGAGGTTGCTGTTGCTTCTTTCTTGCTCTTTTCCTTTCTATTTCTCCCTATAATATATATATTTGCAGACTGAACTGGTTCGGCTATATTGTTTATTGCTATTCTTATTCTTTATCTCTTGCGCTGCCCGACCTGTATCTGTAGATCGGTATAATATAAGTCTATGTACAATTTCTTTCGCCAAACAATAGGGAACAACCAAGGAAAAAAAAAAAATCTTCTCGTACAGTCAGGACAGAGGATGATTTATCGCATGTTAAGCATCATTGCATCTGGGTTCTCGACCATACGACTAACAAGCGCCGCCATTCTAGCCATGGTAGCGCCATCGATGACGCGGTGGTCTGCACTCCAGCTGAAGTTCATCATTTGGCCGGCAGCAACTTTTCCTTCGGCGTCGAAGACTGGCACCTTTCTGATCTTGCCAATGCCGAGAATCGCGACCTCGGTGGGTACAAGGACAGGGGCAACAACGGTTCCGCCAATAGTGCCGATGTTGGAGACTGTGATAGTGCCTCCAGAGAGATCCGCGGGTGTAAGTTTGCCTGCTCTGGCAACTTCGCTAAGCCGGTTAAGCTCAGTTGCGATATCAATGATAGAGCGAGCCTGGACATTCTTGATGTTGGGAACTAGTAGGCCCGTGGGGGTATCCATTGCAACGCCAATGTTATGGCTTGCGCGCATGACGAGGGATGGCTTGGCAGGGTTTGAGGTGGTGTCTACCCGCGCGTTGAGGATGGGGAACTGGTTCAGGGCGAGAGAGACCGCCTTGATGATGAAGGGGAGGTAAGAGAGTTTAGGCTGGGAGCCGTCCTTGGGGGCGGTGGAATTGAGATGGGAGCGGACACGGGATAGAGCAGCAATATTGAGCTCGTCTGAGTAGAGGAAGTGGGGGATCGTGAGGGACTTGGTCATGGTCTTGAACATCTGGGACTGGATGGGGGTTAGGGCCTGAGCGGTCTCAACCTGTGGGGTGTCAAGGCCCGGAGCTGGAGCTGTAGCCGTGGCTGAAGGAGCTGCGGCAGGGGTGGGGGTCTGGCCTCCCTCGAGGTACCTCTGCACATCTTCCTTGAGGACTCGGCCATGGGCACCGGTGCCATTGATGAGTGAGATATCAATGTTGTGTTGCTTGAGCATTCCTCGGACCGCGGGAGTTGCGAAGGTAGCGTATTTACCCTTTGGTGGAGCTTCAACCGTCTCTGCTACCTGTGTAACATCTGCTGCGGAGGACTCTGCGGCCACGTCTGCAGCGGTGGTCTCTGCCGGAGCTGCTGCTTCTGGAGCTGGAGCCGGAGCTGGGGTGGAATCAGGGTACTTGGCGTCATCGACCTCAATATCACAAAGCGCAGCACCGGTAGGGATTGTATCGTCTGGCTGGAAGTGCAGTTTCTTGATGACACCCTCGTAGCGCGACGTTATCTGCAACCGTCAGCACTCCACCTTTCCATACGCCTCCATCCTATTCTTCTTATACGTACATCGTCAATAGCCTTGTCTGACTGGTACTGGCATAAAGGCTTCCATTCCTCGATCCGGGCACCCTCCTCGACGTACCACTGTATGACCTGGACTTCGGTGATTCCTAGAGAGCCGTTAGCTTCGCCATTGCCGTGCACAACAAGGGGTAGCAGGCCAAAGTACCCTCGCCGACATCCTTGAGAATCTGCGACCTGATGCCCCAGGGGACGGGGGAGCTATGGAACCGCCGTCGGAAGCGGGAGGTGTATGTGGCAGGCAAGCAAACGGGGGTCGAGGAGAGCAGTCCTCGCGACAGGGACGCCCTGTGAACCAGCGATCTCACGGCAGACATCTCAATTGCAGATGTATCTCACTCTATATAAGTGGCCAGATGTCTTTGTCTGGATATCGAGATGTTTGGTCTGGTCGGGCAGAGCGAGCGAAAGACAGAAAGCAAGGAGGAAGAAAGCGACGCGGCGGGAAGAGGGCAGGTAAAGCCGAAGATAGCCGCCAAGTCACGGGCGTGGGAAAGCCCTAAGCCCCACGTCTGTCCCGATCGGGCGACGGCAGCGACGGCCGACCGCCGAAAGCAGAAGACTTAGGGCTTAGGGCTCAATTGCTTACGTCATCACAACCCTCCCCCGGTCATTTTTTGTTCCTGCATGCCGATTCCGCGGCTCAGGTTTAGCCTTATTTTAAGTAGGCCCAGGGCCCGCTTGACGCCTCGCGGACAGGCGGAGGGTGGCTGATATCTACATATTCGCTACTGGTACGACAGAGTATGGAGCATGAGAGTAGTGCTTAAAGTATGGCGAGTGACGGCTGGGACCGATCAACGAGATGAAACGCTGTTAATCTCATCGGTTTATCAGATCCTCGTGTAGCGGCGGTGAGGCTAGCCTGATATGGCAATGATGATGCAACTCCTCTTAGCTGACTCTCCAGCCCCTCGTCCTGGCTGCGTCTCGCGGCTCTGACTTCATACAGACCTCCAACCTCAGTCATCGTCATCGTCATCTTCTCGCAAGAACACTAATTGAGACGGCAGAGATAGACATAGAGCCATGGTCGCCGAACACCTCACCGTACGCAACCTGACCCGGACGCCGGTCGTCCTCAAGCTGGTGGAGCGTTTCAACCCCCCCGATGGGCCTAAGACGCTTGCCAGCACCTTCACCACCATGGTAAACAACATCACAGGCACCCCAGCTGAGATCGCTGCCATCCAGGAAGGGGCCCAGCCCTTTGCTCATCAAGATGTTGATATTCGAGTAGAACCTTTCACGGAAGCAAGCAGTGATGTCAGGTCCTTCGATAAATCGGACAAGGAACGCACACGTCTCACCTTCGAGGTTGAAGGGGACCGATACCAGATACAGGTCCCAGTGCCTACCAAGGAGACCATTGTCATGAAGTGCCTCTCTCCGAATCCACGCTTCCAATTCACGGGTATCTTCAACCCGGAGCACGCCCATCTTGCCTTATTTTCTTCCGCCAATCTCAACTGCTGGATGCGTGAGCTGAAGGATGATACCTTGACCTCTGCTCTCTCCATACCAGGCACTCACAACTCCCCCACTTGCCACGTTGCTCCTCCATCCGTACGCTGTCAGGCTGTTAGTCCTCGCGAACAGCTTGATAACGGTGTCCGTTTCTTCGATATTCGTGCTCACCCTCAGTGGCCGAATGATCCAGCCAAGGACGGGCTCATACTCGCCCATAGCGTCTTTCCCATCTCCCTCACTGGCCAAAAGACATTTAGGGATATGCTTGGTCAAATCGAGGAATTCCTTGACCGTAACCCGTCCGAAACTCTGATAATGTCCCTCAAGCGTGAGGGTCCCGGAGAGCATCACGACCACCAGCTGGCCAATATCCTCAAAACGCATTATACCAACGCAAACCCATCACGTTGGTACACTGACACCAAAGTCCCCACCCTGGGCCAGGTGAGAGGTAAAATAGTGCTTGTCCGTCGCTTTGATATCCCGGACCATCTCAAGAAGGAACATGATGGCCGTGGCTGGGGTATTGATGCCACAGACTGGGCTGATAATACGGATCACGCCGTCTGTTCCAGCGGGACACTATGTATCCAGGATTTTTACGAGGTCCTCGAGACAGAAAACATTGAAAAGAAGATTGGGTTTGTTCACGCCCAGCTCGGTCGATCCTCTGAGTGCTGCTATCCCCTGGGCACCCACAAGCCGGATGGTGACCACTGTCCATACTTTGTCAACTTCCTGAGTGCCAGCAACTTCTGGAAAGTTCAGACTTGGCCTGAGAAGATTGCGGCCAAGCTCAATCCTGCTACTGTCGATTATATCTGCCGCAGTCACAAGTCGGACAAAGGCGACTGGTCAACCGGTATCATTGTCAGTGACTGGGTAGGCAAAGAAGGAGACTGGGACCTAGTCAGGTGCATCGTCGGTATGAACGCCAAGTTGGAAAAATAGACCAGCGACTCTGATAGCTAGCTAATGCTTGTACGATTTCTTTCTGTTTCTTTCCTTTTGTTTTCTTGTTTTCCTTTGGTGGCTGGAATAGGTGGCTGGCTGGAACGGACGGACGGAACGGTACCGGTGATAGATGGTATGATAATGAGGAGGGATTAACCGGGGGAGGAAGTAAATAGGTATTCAAACATCTGTTACATATACTGTCACATATATTATACAAGTCTAGCCACGGAAACACAAGCTTCCACGTATCATCACTACTTCTGCTCGGCCTGCTCTTCCTTCTTGCCACCATTCTGCTCCTCTTCCAGAACACTTCTCCTGCTCTCAAGCGTGAGATATAGATTGTTTCCTGCACTCTCCAATGTCCTAGCCAATCCAGAACTGACACCTTGCAGCATACCAACCAACTGAGCCCGTAATCCACCAAGTCCACCTTCAATACTACCCACCCACTTCGTCTCATCAGCATCAAACACTTTTCCTTCCACCCTGGCCCCCAACAACATCAACTTCTGCAACCCAGCCTGCGTAGTCAGATCGTACAGTCCCGGGTTCGCCTTGCGTGGAGGTGGAGGGAACAAGCCGGTCTTCCCCGTGGGAGCCAAAATAGAGAACGCAGCACGTAGATGATCCGGAGACACAGACGGGAACGAAAGCGTAGCTATCGGTCCCACAAGCAGGGTGGAAAAGTCATGTTGTCCACGCTTTGGCAGCACAGCTCGATACGCCGAATACGACAAATCATGTGTTAATCGAGGATCCTCCTTATCCAGTATCGGGCCCTGTCCACTAACAGCCGCAGTATCAGGTCGGTAAAAATCCACCACCCTCATGGCAGCCTCGTATATAGATGTCTGAATGATCTGTAGCTTGATGGCATCTGCAATCGCCGGCTCGGATCTGCCCATTGCAGCGTTGTTTTCGTCAACTTTACGCAAAGCCTTGGTCAGCTCGCGCCGGATGTTGGCCCACTCGGTTGATTGGAGGTTGTTATGTTGGAAGTAAATGATCAATGGCATTGTGCGTAGAATCGAGGCGTATTGTCGGTGCAGTTGGGATTTGCGGTATTCTGGTCTTCGGTGAGAGAGCGGCTGGAGGGTTTCGGGTGACATTGAGGTCGCAGTGGCTGCTGGGGCAACAGATGCCATTGATCGTAACCTGGTAAGGGCAGATAGAGATGCTGTGATGGATTGTAGCTCATGCTGGAGCAGGGTATGTGGTGTTCTCGTCCTCCGGGCAAGAGATTGGAGACGTATTCGTGGAGGCATTGTGGCGGGTAGGGAGCGTGTGATGGGCTATAAATTGTTGTATATTATGTTAAATTTAATGCTGTAGCCCTCCGGCGTTTGATATTGTACGTCCGGAGTCGCTGGCGCAGCTGGATGAGTCTGATAAGTTCTTGCAGGTCGCTGAAATTTGATGTTGAACTTGCCAAACGGACGGGAGCAGCAAAACTTTACTTGACGGCGACACCATTTTCCGCGATTAGTAAGCAGAACTAGCGCCATCCACTTACATGGAGGCCGACCTCCTACCGCCGGCTTCCACTTCGTTCTCAGCTCACACAACTAGACACTCAGCTCCTTTGATGCACAGCTTTACGCACACTTATATATACCCTCTATAAAATGGCTTTTCGATATAACCTTGTGGAGTTCGACTCTGATGAAGAGAGAGAGAGAAAGAGAAATAATACCCCAGATGTTCCGCAACCTAATTAATATCTACCGCTCTGTTTATGGTAAATAAACTCTGTTATCAATGTTATGAGGTCAAAGACATTGATTGGGTGGTTAGCTGCTGAATATGCCCTTAGCTTCTTGGGGCTGTTTCACGATTGCCCGGCAGGATATTACTACGTTTGATAGGACCACCAAGCTCAGGCTCCCGTTTACGCTTGCCCATGGTAGCCACTTCAGATATAACTCCTAGGCTAATAAGCCCCTGCTCCGGATGCTATTCAATCAATTAGCAGACGCTACTTGTCGAAGCAAGACAGGGTCATACCTGAGCTCCATAAAGGCCTGTAACTATGGTCCCAGGTTCAACTGACAGTGGTGTCATGGTTGGGGGTTCAACGGTTGGGTCTCTGGTCGCGAAGTGTGCCGATCTCCCGTAATTTGTTGTAATCTATATCACATCAGTAGGTATCCAGTTAGCAGCTAATAAATTTACTTTTCTTCGGGTCTGATGTATAACTGGGACCATGCTGACCTTGAAGGAAAACAATTTTCCCCATCTATAGAATGGGTAAACATTCTTTCCCTTGAAGCGAATAATACTCGCATCGATGCTAGTGATGTATTCTCCTCCAGGGCCGTCTATTTTGAAGCGATTCATGATCGAAAAGTCCGTGACTTTACGGCGACCTAATTTGCATATTTCCACGGGCAGGTCGATATCATATTCGAACTCAATGGTGCATATATTTCCTGGGCCAGTGACACAAACACCTGTAATATGTTTGAGGTAGGCACCTTTAGGGCCTCCGAAATTAATCCAAGCTAATGGTTGGTAACTGGCAGTTAGCGGATCTTGCCCTGTAAAGGATTGATCATTTAGACACAGCCCTGGGCTGGGTATAGAAGGATACCAAAAGGCTTTGCGCTGCAACGGTATCTTAAGTGGTATTGAATGAGGCGAAGCAGCTGCAATGCTGATTATTTTGTAGCCCTGTTGCCGTATACGACGTAGTATTTAGTTCCTTTTGTCATGGTGAGAAGAGGCCGTTTCGTACTTACATCTACTCCTACTTCCAGGGTATTTATGTCCCCCAATTTCATCAAACGTCCAGTAATTGGAGTACCAGCCGGGTTACCTACCCAATCTGACTCGTTTCCATCACCGTGAATAACACGGACAGCACGTATCCCTCGAGAATCGACTGCTAACATAAACCCACCCAAAGATGTTGTTTCAATGACTGCCTCCTTGCATTTAATTATGTAGCCCAAACAAATATCTTCTTGGACACCGGAGACCAGGCGGATACCAGTGATGCTATCTTCAGCTACTGAAAACCCAACTCTCAAAAGGTTAGAGGGTATCGTAGTACGTTGTTTGTCAAATAGGAGACAGCCCTGGTTGAAAGTGTCGGGGTAACCCGAGTCAAATTCAACTAGAATATCTCCAGCTACCTCACATATCCCATTGCGAGCACTGCTTGTTAGAGAGAGCTTCGGATTTTTGTCAAGAGATGACGCTAAATATGGTGCAAGGCACTGGATTAAGTCCCATATTCGTCTTCTATTTTTTAAGCCCGGAGGGCTAGCCGAGCGTTTTGTGAGTTGGTACAACTTAATCCAGTCTCTGGCTTCTTTGCAATTCCGTTTCTCAAAGAGAAACGCTCGGTCTTTCCCGGTTTCGAATCTTGAAGCCCAAAATGTTTGGCTGGAGAGGATTGGGCCGAATGTCCTTGATGAACGGATTAAGGCCAATATGTCTGATACTAACAAGTTGGCGCTTATTTCTTCGATAATTTCCCAGGGAAATTTAGCAAAACAGTCACTTTTCGTTTCCCTCACTACATGAGGCTGTGTAATCCCCAGTGAAGGAGATGAATTATACGAAAGGGTAAGTAGCTCTGGTATCTCCGCAACATCATATGGATCCTCCTTCGCATGGGTTAGAGAGCTGTTGAACTCATTCTCTGCCCTGTCTTCCCACGGGTAATGGTCTTTGGTATCCAGAGTTATCAGTCCTCCGTAGTCATGCCCCCAAAATGCGCAGCTTCCCAGAATAGCGAGCGGAAGAGATCTACAAACATCATGAAGTCGCTCTATTGGGACATCATCCGGTTCGTAGAATTTCTGCAAAAGCTGCCAGCACAAGTCATGCATGACAAAACCATGGAGTCCACCGTCTGCACTCTGTCGCATAACTGGAATTCTATCAGAGAACAAGGGTGTATAACCCGGGTCATCCCAGCGAGACGCACTATCTGATGGTACTATCCAATCAATGGTATAGGGGTCGGAATGGCGACCAACACCAGAAGTGAACGTACCCTGTTTGCAACAGTAAACTATAGACTGCTCAGTTTTGTCCATTGTTTTATCCATCAATCTTTGGGAAGCATAACCCACTAATTCGGAATTCTTTCAGCCAATCTACAGGCCCGAAGCTCTCAATAAAGTAACCGCAAATAATACAGCAGAAGTTCGAGGGGCTCATGGTATATTCGACGGGCCTCTTTTATACCCTTGATGAAGTGCAGTAAATATCAGTAAAATGCTTATGTTGGGTAAAGAGTGATACAGGAATAGGGATAAAAATGATTAGCAAATCCAAGGAATCAACCTTCAAGTCTGAGGTTGCTCTTGAACTAAGTAGTTAGTGATTGTTTGTTTTATATTAATGCAGCAAGGTTAGGCCTTATAAACGCTAGTTAAGCTCTAGCTAAGTAACTAAAACTACCTAGGTTAGTGAACTTTACACGTGACCCGTTTAAACACCTCGATGGCTGGCCTCAAATGTAGGCCTTGGCGCGGTTAAAACTACCTAGTAGTTAGACAATACTGGCCCATTGCAGAAGGGTTAATTGTCCCAGATTATTAACCTATATCTATAGGAAAAAAAAAGGAAAGGTATTGCGAGTCAGGTGTTAGGAAGAGAATTTTTTAGCTAGTAGGAAAGATAATCCTAGGTGCTACTGCGAAATACAAATTTCAAGGCCGTATTCAGGGGTTCTGTGCTTGTAATAGCGAGAAGGATAGTTGTAACCACTTCGGCCATTTTTGAACATCATAGCTGCACTTCTGTGCTGCCTACAATCCCTAGTGGCTTGTTTTCTCAACCCATTCATTCAGAACCTTATGAACTTCGGCTTCGTCCTTCTTAAGTTCGTAGTAGTCTCCAGTGCGAACGGTTGTGTAGTCGGTCAAAGTCTGTTCCTTTGGCTCGAGGTAGTAGAAGCGAACGTAGGTTCCAATAGTAACAGCAGCATAAAGTGTATCATTCCAATCCTGTTCAGCGCGGACAAGTTTCAGGTAGTCTGTAAGTTGCCTGACTGCCTCGGCCCACCAAGAAGACTGGGTCTCGTATCCTCTTCGCTCGTTCTCCATTAGAACAACTTTCTTTGGCTGACCGTTTTTGACGTATCGAATGATGAAGTCAGCACGGCTGTAGACTTTTTCGAGTGGGCGTTGCTCCTGTTCGATCCCTTAAAACTTGTCCTGGGTAAAGTAATGGGGTAGGGTATTGTTCCGGAAGTTATCGACCGCATTCTCCGTAGAGCCAGGTTTTTTTGATTTCGTCATAGTAGAACTTCGGCATAGGCTTGCTCAGGTACTTAGGAGATTCAATTAGCAGTGTTGATGACATGCTTGTGCCTTATCATTCAACTCACATAAGACATGCTTCCGGTCAAGTAGAGGAGGCCTCCGAGGCTAAAGGGTGCAGATTGATGCAGGTTCAGGGAAATGGTAAACACAAGTTAAAGTATGTATTTCTTTGCAATGTGGTATTGCGAACGATTCAATCAAATACCTATTGTGAAGTGACGAAGGTCACAAGCCCATATTTATAGACTCCTTCATACCTGGGTCTACCCTTATGGCATTAAACAGATATCCAAAAATAAGTTTCCTCTTGCCGCCGTTTGAGCCAACAGATAATACTTGGCCCCCAAATTTCAGAATATGGCCCCGAGTCGGCAGGTTAATAGAATCAAGGCTAGCTTCTCAACCAATGAATAAGCGCCAGGAGGTTGATGATCATAAAGTTCCAGCTCCTGCATATGGTGGGTAACATATTGGTTGGCTGTCATGTATGGAACATTGTTTGAAGGGAAAGGGGTCCAAACACCTATGTCTGGGTGCCCCTGCTCGTTGCCCCGGATGTTCCGCACTTTACAAGGACCGGCATATGGGCCCCATCCCCACCTGGGCGGCTAGTAGGCGCTGGATGATGTAAGTTGGTTATGAATATGCATTTTGACCTGATGATCCATTCAGTCCGCCGTAGGATGCTACCCCTGGAGAATACCCGTAAGTCTGAGCCAAAAGAGCTGGGCCAAAAGATCGGCCAGTAATTTGAGGTCAAATATCTTCGATCGTACACTAGCTGAGACGGTCTGTTATCTTGGTAGGGAAAGTCAGCCAAAGGGATCAGCATAGTTCCATACCAAAAATCGACTACCACTCGATTTAGTGACCAGTTAGTTACCTTTATTTCTCTTCTCCATACCCTGGGCATACCTCATTGTTTCCCTTCAAACAACTGCGCCCCTTGTGACTAAAGGATTGGCTCATGCAGCCTCTCATGCAATAATAAAAATGGGCACCCTGATCTCCAGTTCATCTAGAGCTTACTTTATTCTCTTAACCAGTAATACTGCTGTCTGAATCATTGGAGACCGGGGAGATAATCATGGTGTCTGCGTCATGGCGTCGGGGGTTGTGATTAAGTACGGCCATAACATACGCGCCCAATGGAAGCGGTAATGATGGATTATATCCATGCGGCTTGCCCCCAAATTCATATACCTGAGGAGCTAGATGTGGGACGAAGTAAAGGGAGAAAGAACATTCTGCTGATATCTAGCCATGTGTTGGATGCCCGGCTCAGTGCTGAGCCTATGTTGGCCAACCATAGATCAGCCTCAACGCGAGCGCTCAAAGATCTAGACAGGATTTTGTCGTAACTATGAGCAGTACCGGTATCTTTCATGGCCCTGATCAGCACTGTTGACTGCGGACCTGCAGTTGACGTTCATGCCTGTCATGCTGAATTTGGTGGGCCATCGTTATGCAACCGAGTACTGGTTCAGTTATGAAATTGGTCAGTGATGGAAGTTGAGGTGTTGACCTATTGATAGAATGAAGTTAGTTAATAATAACTTAGTCACTCTGTTAGTCAGATATGAGTCATCCGGAGGGGCTCTGGTGATCCCTGCATGGCGGGAGCGGACTAAATATTGAGAAAAGCGAGCGAGACGAGAAGAGACGCTGAGGAGCGAGGAGCTTGTATGGCTGGCGAGCCTAGTTATTTATAGAGACAAGGACAGCTGGACTGAAAGATGCGTCGCTGGTCCTGCATCTGCCTCCTCTTCTACTAACAACACCGCCAGGCATCACTGACAAAGAGTCAGACGGACACAGAGACGGGTTTTTGAGCTATGGCTGCACCACACAGTTCTGAGCCTGACAAGGTCTCAATCTCGCCGTTGCTCAAGAGCTTGGCATATCCTGATGCCAAACACATCAAGGCGCCTGCTGGCGAGATAGCTGCTGCCTTTGCCCTCATCTTCGAGGACAGGCTGTCTGCGATACAGACTGCGGCATTGCTCACACTGCTGCACTCGACGGGGCTGGATAAGGACCCTGATGTCATTGCCCAATGCTCCCAACGCATGAGAGAAGCTGCCACACCGACGGAGAAGGGCCCGTTGCTTGCAGTACTCGAGAAGCGAGGCCGAAAGGAAGGCACCTACAATGGTGGATTGGTACGTTGTTGCGACGCCCAGCAAACAATGACGGCCCATGGGTTGGTTGCTAACGGCTTTTACCTGTCAATATAGTGCGATATCGTCGGAACTGGCGGCGACCACCACTCGACTTTCAACATCTCCACAACCTCATCAATCGTTGCATCGCATTTCCTAATGACAGCTAAACACGGCAACAGGGCGCAGACATCCTTCTCCGGGTCCGCAGATGTCCTTATGCACGTTACCCCTATTGCACCGAAGATTGAAGCCGTCAACGCAGGAAACCTAGCCAAAGTCCTCGAACAAACAAACTATGCCTTCCTGTTTGCTCCCATCTTCCATCCGGGCATGATGTACGCAAACCCCGTCAGAAGAGGCCTTGGTCTGAGAACAATTTTCAACCTCATGGGACCCCTGGCCAACCCTGTAGACTGGGCCATTGAAGCTCGAGTCGTTGGCGTAGCGTACCAGGCTCTCGGGCCCGTATTCGCAGATGCTTTGCGTCTGAGCGGCGTGACAAAGGCAATGGTCGTATGCGGAGAAGAAGACCTAGACGAGATCAGTTGTGCTGGCAAGACCAATGTCTGGAGAATTGTTGAATGTGACCCCTCAGAGGCTACTCCGGTCACCCCGACGCAGGAATACGACGCAGAAGGCAACGAGAAAGTGTTGAAGCCAACCAAGATTGAGAAATTCTCCATCGAAGCCGCAGACTTCGGTCTACCCCCTCACCCGTTGTCCGAAGTCGGCGGTGGTAAAGGACCCCAGGAGAATGCACTCAAGTTGATAAGTATCCTGCGAAACGAGTTACCTCGTGACGACCCCATCTTGCATTTTGTATTGATGAATGTTGCCGGACTTCTGGCCATCTCGGGAGTTTGTGAAGCCGATACTAGTAACATGGGCCCTGGGGATGATGGTAAAGTGATCACTGAACGTGGGCCAGGTGGGCTCAGATGGAAAGAAGGCCTGAGACGTGCTCGTTGGGCCATCGAGAGCGGCGAAGCATATAAATGTTTCGAACAGTTTATCAAAGTGTCCAACACATTTTGAGCTAAGGGAAGGGTAACATTGTCATAGACAAGGCAGGTAGCCGCTGTTGCCGTTTTTTTTTTTGTTTCTTTTGGGATTTAAATCTTGCACTTCATGTTCTCGGATATGTCCTTCATTTTTAATATTTTTCTACCTTGGAATATCTCCAGGTACTTTGGTTCAAATATCATCTAGGAATAGAGCAATGTCCTACCACTTTGGTAGCCAATTCACCTACAATGTCAGTCACGGGTTAAAACAGTAAAAGGGAAAATGGAAAGCCATGAACTTTCGTAGAATATTATTTTAGCATTTCAGCGGGAAAGGCTCTGCGGTTGTCCAAGGAAGATCCCGTCGAGTTTTCCCAAATAATGTTGTCATATTTTATGCAAAGAAAATGAGAATAAAACACACAGCTAATGCCGGCCATGACACCTATATCCCCGCGCGCCAGTATTGATAAAGGAGAGTAATCGTAGTAATCGCCGTAAAACACTATCTATCGAGCTTGGAATTGTACCATTCTGCCAGAGTAACAACATTAGCTATCAGTCCTTATATAGATAAACTGCGAAATCGCAACCGGCTCACCTCTTAGTTCTCTCCTTGTATAGTACTCGATGGCCACACTCTTTGCATCGGATCTGATCGTTTCGTTTCATCGAGACGCGCGAGCTGCAGTCCCCGCAGATGTAGACGACTGATAGGACCTCATTGCCGGTGGCTGCGCCAGTGGTGCTTGTGGATGTTGGGCCCTGCTGCGTGAGCGAGGGAACCTGATAGGCTTCTCTGGACATTTTGTAGGATATTAAGGTGCTGTAGGTCGTTCGTCTGTGTGATTTATCTGTGGTTCTGTCTCTGGTTACGTCTGTTCTTGTAGTTGTCTGTCTGCTTGCTTGCTGGTTTGGTTAAGATGTTTTTTGTATTGCGAAGAAAAAAAAAAGTAAAGAGGTAATGATTATATAAGCAATAAGTGACGTCACGTGGTAATCATCCCACTATACTTCCTAATTAGGAACAGGGCATAGGGATGGCTAAATACACACCCCCTGATGTTATTCTCGCAGGGCTTATCGAGTCAAACATGGAACGATGAGGAAAATATCCGTGAAACCGTACTCCCTTCCTCTATGTCTATTCATATATATCTGGTTCGTACATTAGTATCTTATTAACAATATTTACTCATCGCACTTAGTAGCAGTGCCATCTTTTTCAGCGTGAGAATTATCACAGACGTATATCCAGCACTCTGGATTAGTACAGTCACCATTTTTACACTCATCTCTGTAGCACCTATCGCCGTGGAGTTGTTTACTACCCCCAGAGCCGAGACAGTCAATGTCATCTTGCTCAATATGGCCGCAAATGCCACATAGGATTCCCCAGCCCTGATCTTCTTCCTGGAGAGGCATTCCGCACTGGGAGTCAGAGTTACAAGACATATAGTTATATCCGGAGGTTAAATTTCCATTGATATCTTTGTCCTCATGACGCGGGTTAGTATCCTCTTTAGAGCAGTCGCCAGATGATATACTAGCATCAGATGGCCGTGGAGCAAGCACAGATTCGCATCTGTCAGATTCAGCACTTCCATTGAAAGCACTAACACACCACTCAAAGTTCCAAACACCTGGTACCAGAAAATATTGGTCACTGGAGGATTTGCTCTCCGTGCCATTGACCTTGCAGAGCTCGCTATCCGGCTCATTCACATTACGGAACCAGAGTTGATAACCAGCAGCAGCAGGCGAACCAGTCCAGGTAAGGTGAGCAGAGGTTGCATCTTTGGCTGTAATTTTCAAGTCAGTGGGTATCGGGGGAGTGCCTCGGCCGACGGTGACACTTCGGACTCCCTTGGGAAATCCTCCGCCGGCATCGTTCCAGGAAACGATGGCAAGTTGATAATGATGCCCCGGGATAAGATCATCAACATGAGCTGGAGATTCCTTGAAGCCTGCACTAGTGATGAACGTATGTTCTTTATCTTTATCCCAGTACAGGACTTCATATTCCGTGACATCAAAGCCACTAGGGCAAGAGTCCCATGAGATATCGAATCCAGTAGTGGTAGCGTTTATTACCACATTATCGGGGCCAGGAGGTGTTTTGGGAGTTGATTTGGCGGATTCAATAGCCGTCCAGCGGCCTTTTAGTGCATTGCCTGCACTTGCACGTACTTGAACATCATAGACCCATCCTTCTTGTGTCCACTGAGCGTCCCATCGATTCGAAGAGACACTGCTGGTGTGAAACTCTGTGATTCCCGAGATCCTGGACCGGACATCGTAGCTCATCGCACCATATACTAAACCTTAGTTAGAGTCTTCATCTGTGAGTCCATACAGAAAAAAAAAGGAGACTGGTACGTACTTGCATCCCAGGAGGCGGTGACTCCTCCAGGGCTAGAGAATACTCTGAAATTCTTTGGGCGAGGCAAGGACCGCTTCGGTATATTTTTGGGTATTACCAGCGGGGCTGAACCAATATTGAAATCTCTAACCAGAGTGAGTGAGAATGCGCGTGCAATTTCATATTCTCCCGTCGCATTTGGATGAAGGCCATCATAGCCAGCAGGACACCCATCAGGGCCACAACCATAATCCTCACAGACCTCCACAAGATGAATAGGAGAATCAGCCGTACTCCACTGTGGTATAGCATGGCGAAGTAGGTTGTTATATTCCCGTGTGGAACAGGGCAAATCTTCACGCCCACCGATCATCAACCGTTGAGGAACATTGGCAATAGCAAGCTTGAGGAAGGGATTAACCCTACGAGCGTTATCAACCAATGTTTTAACGCTTTTAAGCGTTCCAATGGCATCACTTTGTAGCCATCCCAGATCATTAAATCCCAGCATCAAAAGCATCAAATCTGCAGGATGGGCCGTCAAGACATCCTCTATCAAATATTTATCCAGCGCAGCGGTTCGCCCCCAAACGGCGAAATGATGGCTATCAAAATCCGCCGATACACCACGCGCATAGCCGCCATCTACCTTGACCCCCTGTCTAGGCTTGGGTGAGCCATCAAGGGGAGGAGGTGATGGCGGCCTAGGTCTGTCTGGCTGGACGGTGCCAGCGTAGGGTCCGACAAAGGTGACGGTGACATTCTGTTCACGAAACCACTGCCAAATGCGATATCGCCAGGTCCAGTCCCCTTCGTGGCCCTGGGTCATAGAGTCGCCCACGACTATCAGCTTCAGGCCCTTGTCCCCTGATATCGATGAATTTTCAACATCTTGATCGCCAACCAAAGGTACGTTTGTCTGCTGAATTGGGAGGTCGGACATATAGGTTGGGATGTATAACGCTATGTACTGCTCTGATCACAGGGCAGGCTAACAAACAGGTTCTTGATGTGCTTCCTTGAAAAGCCAAAGGCAAGCTGTTGTCGTTAGGCAGTTACGTGTATCTCGGATAGTGGCAAAAGCCTGGGTCCATGAAGATAACCAATAATAGTTAACTAGGGGGTGTAACTGAACTTTGCGATGAAAGCCAGGGGCTCCGGAGTTAGGGTTTAGTTAACTACTTAAAACATCCGCTATGGTCTGGCTGGGGAAATGCCTGATGCATGGAGATTGAGCCCCTTGGCCTGTTCTATTCGGCGGTCTAGAGGCTAGATATCTCAGGGATAAGGCGGCGATGATGCTGGCCGCCTTTCACGGTGTACTCTGTGTTTAACAAAGCACAGATGAACTAGCTAACTAAGGTGTATAATATAAAGCTGAGGGAGCATTTACGGATACAAGAAGAGATCCATTTTCTACTTGCATCTTAACAGCCCACAACATCATTCTCCCAAAGTTTTGAAAAAGGCATCAAGAATCAGAGCGTTTCATCTTCGGCGCCAACCATGTCCTCACAGTCACGAACGTGGCTCATCACAGGCACATCCTCTGGCCTGGGCCTTGAGCTGGTCCGTATCGCTTTGCGCCATGGAGACCGAGTCATTGCAACATCCCGCAACCCAGAAAGGATCCCAGCCATTGACTCAGACCGGTTTCATACTCTCCAGCTGGACCAGAATCAGCCACTGGAAGATATCAAAGCTCGCATTGACAATTTTATGGCCGCTTTTGGTGGCCAAATAGATATCGTCGTCAATAATGCCGCTAAGAGTTAAGAGTGCATGTGAAGCAAAGGCTCAAACTTGGTGTATAATCAACTAACTTTCCTCTTCGGCCAGTGACTGCGTCGACTAGACAGTCACTTTAGCCGCCACAGCTCTGGATATAAAATCTCGCTTGAGGATCTCTGGAGCCTAGAAATTCTTCCCAATACATCTATCCATATGCCTCCGTACACTTGAAAGACTCTTTTACTTTAAGAACCTTTCCGCTATTGTTCCTTATTCAAACCATCAGGCAAAGTAAAAATAACAGGTACAATGGCTGACTCGAGCCCCGAGAAGACCAGGGCTTCCCCTAAGAGAGCGAAGGTCGCCACCTCGCCTCATACCACAGACAATTCCTCCAGGGGTATCTCTGCGGATACAAAATCTTCCCAGACTCCTGCCGCTACCTCTTCCACTTCTGCATCTTCTATTCCCCCAGATGATCCAAAGGCGAAAGAGGAGAGACTTCTATGGTTCAAACAGACCACTACTCAGATTGAGCAGATGACTAAAAAAGAGAAACGAATGTTTCTCTTGAGCCGTGGGCACGGTACGTTCAGTTTCTGGCCAACACTTTTATTCTTACTTCCGCTTAGCAATAGCAGTACCCTGCGGACCGAGGATCCCTCAAGATTTTGACGAAGATATCAAATATGGGCAGAGTGCTATGATGGAATAAGGGATCCATCCTTCATTTCAAGAGTTCGAGATTCCGTATCCTAGATCTAGAAAGATCAGGAAATATTCCCACTCATCTATGGCTCCTACGCCCCGAATTTGCACGGGTCAATCTTTCGGTCAAAAATGACGATGAGAAAGAACTCAAAAATGTTATGGCCAATTTGGAACATCTTTGTGAAAAAAGAGGGCGATCAATACAATACGAGACCGTTAAACCCTTTTGAGGGGCCAGATCGGCCGGGCATGGTATATCAAAGATGGCTTATTGGCTGCTCGTGTCCAAAGTAGGGTTATATTTTCGTTATTGGGGGTAGAAGATATATTAACTATCTAGTTTTAGTTATTGTGCGAGTTTCAGCCTCATAGTAGGATAACAATTTTTATAGCCACCTAAATTCTAGCTTGTCAAGTTTCTTTTATTTCTTGCCCTTGCTCCGGAGCTGCATTTTTTGGAACCGCGAAACCACTACTCGTCCTTTTATATACTGGAAATCCAAGCTGCGGCCGCCGTAGTCAGTCGGCAGCAGCCATGCCTCGCCTCCCGCTGCAAGTCATGAAATGGATGCATCGAACCTGCAGCAGCATTGAGATATCCCCGGGGCAGCCCCTTCCTCTCGCCAGGCCGGACTGTGGCTGCGGGCTCGACTTGCTCTTTGCCTGCAGAGCATCGAGTATAACTGCGGCGTCCCAGGCCCGTCTCTCCGTCGTCGACTCTGCCGCTGGATATTCAGGCAAGACGGAACGTATTATCTCTATCTGTTAGGCCGCCGTCACACTGTTACTTTCTCTATATCTTTTACTCCCTCACCGCTGTCATTCCTTCTGAAATATACCTGCAGAGCATAACACGATGAGTTACGGGCAGGTTGGCACTCCTTATGCTGCACCCTCAAGGAACCAGACTGGTCCCTACTTCAGCCCAGGATACGCCTATCCCCCATATCATCCGAGAAACAGGAATGGCACGCCACGGCCAGGTTGGAACGGCCCGGTTCCTCGCTATCGTCGGTATAATAATCCGCAGGTATTCATGCGGCCTGTTTTGTCTTACCCAAGAGCCATTCCGAGGTATCGTAATCGTCGGCAGAACGAGGCGTGGACGGGCTGGGGGCAAAGCCAATACCCGCCGCCTACGCCAGCATTATTGCCTGCATCGCTCCACGACCGCTCCGCCGAAAGGAACAGCGTTTCAGCCTCTCCGGGACGGGTTCCACGGGTGGTTCCAGATGCTTCACCGGAGAACGCGTTTAGCGAGATCATGAATGGAGCATTTGACTCGGAGAAATCCCCCCTAAGTCTGGGGAAGACGATGGCGGACATTGATACCACCCCTTCTTCAGACAGACTATTACAGCAATCAAATCCCTTTGGATACCAGAAGCAACAGCAGGGGAAACGAGCTGCTTCTTCTCAAATCACAGCTCCAGCAGAGACATACAAGAAGGCTAACTCCTCTTCTTCTGGTGGAAGCAGCCGATTTGGATATGAGAGTAATACATTCAGTCCAGGGGAGTCTGAACTTTCTACTCTAGCGCATCTGATACAGCAGAATACAAAGCAGTCAGCCGAGCTGCAACAACTCCTCTTTGAATTCTTGAAACAAAAACAAGAGGAGTTGAATAGTCACTCGGTTAGCAGCTCTCGCTCCGATAACGTGCAAGAGTCCACTGATGAGAATGATGGAATGCTAAGCCCTGGTCCACACGTTGCAAATGGAGGTGGTGAAAGTCCTGACCCTCCACATGGGAGTAAGAATAATTTCAGGGGCCACATGATAGAAGGTGTCGAGTCAGCTTCCGATTCAAGGTCCAACTCGGATTCCGAGAGTAAATCTACCGTGCCAACTTCAGTAGATGCAAGATCTCTTGGTATGTCATTGAGTAGCCCCTGACCGGTGTGATAACCCCATACTTACACTTATATAACAGATGGTGCCGGCTACCCCAAAGATCTGCAAGAAAAGTCTCTTATCAGTGCCATCGGTACTCTCCACCATCTCTCTAGCTCTAAAGACTCAGATTTGTCCGAAGATTCTGGCGAGCGGAAGAACCGCTTTGAGCGCCCCCCTAGAAAGGGAAGATATGAGTCTACGGACGCTGATAACCGCCGTACCTGGCAGCGCCATTATGGCACAGGCCTTTGCCAACGCGCCCCATCTCCAGGTGGCAGTCCTTCAGGAAAACAGGTTGAATTTGATTTCGTGAGTATATAACGTTGCTCAAGATGTAAAGTGCATAATTAAATACTTACCGTCGTCTCTCAGCTCCCGAAGTCTGCATCTCCAGGAAGCCCACATAGTTCCACCGACAGCGTGAGGCATGTCCAAACCTTGCTGACCCCTTCCAATCGATACTCATCTAGGCCCTCGTTCGAGATGTCGAGCCCTCGATCTTCTTCTTTGGATGAGCCACGGACCATGGGTCAATGCGTTCCTTCAGAGTTGATATCGCGTTATTACCATAACTATGCCCGTCCAAGTGACCATTCCTACGAATCCTGGGAGAGCAGCCCGAGATCTCCATGATCTTCTTCACTGTGTCTGATACGTACGTGAGGAGGCCATTACGAGGTATCTCGTCCTGAGAGAAAAGAATAAAAAGCAGAAGCGCACCCTGTCTTTCTTTCCAGTCTGTCCACCCTGTTTCTACTATTCTTACCTTATACACTCTGTTTGGTTTTACGGTGGAATCGCCTTTCTTTCAAGATTCTAGTCCAAAGTAATAGAGATAGACAAATAATCAAGGCAACGATTCTATTTTTTTTTTTGGTAAACCATGCGGTGTGCAGTCTAATCAGAACTCCTAAACCACCAAATGCCTAAGTATGATATCACCAGACGCAACGCTTAAATGACATTGTCCATATGCTAGATCATACTCATTATAGTATGCATGCATTTACCAACCGCCACCGGCCTTGCCAGCCAACTCCGCAACACGAGCTGTATCTATGCTTCCTGCTGGACCTTTTTGCTTCCCTACATCGCTCTCCACCTTACGGTAGGTGGTATATACCAGATCTTCGAGAGGAACACCAAGCATATCAGACCAATACCTCAGTATGGAATGTATCTCTCCAGCAGAAGACATACGATGTGGTTTATCGACTTGGCCACCGTCCTCCGAGGAATCCGAATAATATGCCTCGTCAACTCGAGCAAGCCACGCCCGTTGATCATGAGGCGTTGGTTTTGAAGTCTGCTCCAAAGCACTGCCTTCAGGCAAAGCCAGTGAAGAATTCGCCTGTCTGGCATCTTCAAGTCGGATCTGACCTCCACCATTCGTACATCCACCTGGACAAGCCATAACTTCAACATAAGAAAACTCGGTCGGGGGTGTAGGAGCACCTGGCTTTCCATTAGACACCGGTGCAGATCGTGCCCTGGCTCCAGGACCATTGACTCTTGAGCCAGGTAGTCTCGAGGCTCTAGCGGGCTTCATCTTGCGAACTAGATTCTGGATATTTCTAAACCCGTAGTACCGCGCTGCTTTGATGATTGGTTCACCGGCTGCTGAGACGAGAGTATATTCAACTACATCTGCGTTGCGGCCTCTCTGGGATTGAATAATACTATCGGCATGTTTGGATTGGTAAGTTGTAAGGAGATGATGGAGGTATCCTCCTGATGGTCCTGCAGCTGCAGGTTGTGTAAAATGTAGGGTATTATTGGTAGAAAGGAATTGGGCGATGGTTTGGTCGGGAAACGGGGTCGAGAGGTGTGTTGGTAGTGGTTCACGAGGTAAAGATGGAAGCGAGATGTTTCGAGATGAAGCAAGCATAAGCAATTCCTTGGAGGTAATGACACAGTCGACGTCTCTGATAGGGGAACTGGCCATGTCTAATGCTTCCCCTCTCCAAGAAACATCCGTTAATTCTTGTCGGCTTGCCTCAAGCTTCTTGTCGAAACAAGGCATTATCGCAAGATGCCATACTTGAGACGGTGATATATTGAGCTTCTTGCTTATTATGGTCTTGAGGAAAGTCCCCGTCAAGGCCTGAGGAGACTTCAAGCGTGATAGATGAGGTAGAACGTGCGGATGGGTTTTCTCCGCATAGCATATCCACCCTGGACAAGAAGAGGCGAGAATAGGTCTGTTAGGCAGAGAGAATTTGCCTGATTCATCATGTGAGGTCGTTGATGCAGCAGCATTTAGCGATTCGGTGACTTCAGCCGTACTGAGCTCCAACACAGCCTGGCGCATGATATTAGTGTCGACAACCCATGCAAAGCCACTGCCGTGTTGTCCGCCTGCCCGTAGGCCGTTTGGTCCACTGAGAAACTGTTCGATCATATATCCTGCATTCTTTTCTGATATGCCGTATGTAGCAGCCAAGCTAGCCCGGACCTGCGGGCTCACGCTGGCAACGAAAAGCTTCCCATCTCCGGCTTCTGCTCTGCCCCCACCATCAAGCCGTATTTCAGGGTTTGCGTCGAGGGTGTTTAACACTTCCGCATGCGACTGTAACGAGACCAGCACTGCTTCAGCTGATGTGACGCAGCCTGAACATGCCAGACAATCCGTAAGAGATATCTGAGCTGGCGGGGGATTCTGCTCCTCCAGCTTATCCTCCGTCGTCACTTCATATGGGTTCTACAGGGAATATTCAAGTTAGCTGGGTGTACATTGGAAAGTACACTGCAGATGACTCACCTCTTCCTGCTTCTTCGGAAGTGTCTCAACTGGCTTTATACAAGCAACTCCTGGTGATATGAAGTCGTTCAAATCATCCGCAGACAGAATCGCGCTCATCTTAACTCATTTGCAGTGGCCGAACAACCGCCACCAGTAATTATTCAGTCCGCTAATCTCGTCCTGTAGAAATATTCCAATAAAAGGCATATAGTATAGTGGTGTCATATATAACGAAGAGGAAAGAAGCTGCGCAGGACGGCGATATGAACGTAGAATGGGATCAGCCCATGAATGAGCTTTGTAATATGCAAGCATCTCTTATCAGATGCGTTATCGGAGGGAAAAGAGAGAAAGGTTTAAATAAGCTTTGGCCAATCAAAAGGCGGCTAAACTTAATCTTGCTTATGTAACACAAAACTGAACCGCGGGAAGGATTTGACAGAATGACGGGGGATGGACTTCAGTAGAGCAAGAGATAAAAAAAAAAGAAATTACAAAAAGAAATTGAAAGTGACCAAACTGAGGCTCGATCTCAGGACCTTGTCGGTGTTAACGACACGTGATAACCAACTACACCATTCGGCCTTTCTTGTGTGAATGTCGATCTCGCGATTGCACCCTTGACTGGCTGTGCAGTCAGGCAAGGCTTCAGCCTGCCAGCGCCTAAGTATCTAGAAAGCGGCACGACAACAATAACCATGGAAGGCTGCAGGTAGAAAAAGACAACGAGAAGAAGCAGAGCCGTAGATGGGACGACATGACGACCTCGCCCAAGCCAAAGATGGTCCAGACAGTGCTCAACTTCGGCTCTTCCCGCTCACTGAAAAAGAATACCCCTCAGATCATAAGAAGGGACCCTGACGAGGCCAGCAGCCTTGGAGATACCCTGCTCCCGGATAGCGGTATGGACTATAAGATGGAGAATGACGGCAGTAGCAGGCTCGATAGCCAGACCAGTATAGCCTCAACAGACTGGCCACCTTCCCAGACGGCATCAGAAGCAACACAGGCGGCACTATCACCAGCTCAAGACGCTATGAAAAGACGGAAGATCCTCCGTTGCATCGCTGGAGAGACGAGTACATTCCTGCCTGGTATACTAGAGATGGCTCCCTGGGCACCACCAAACGGATATCTATACTCTCCAAGCAAAATCTCACGGCTAAATGCAAAGTACTGTCCCCATTTCCACAAGACGTCTATTCGGATACACAATGCAGACTCTCTGGACACTGCTATCGCCCTAGCAAACTGTTCAAGATTTGTTACCGTGCGAGACAAGAAGCCAGTATGTGTGCTGAACATGGCAAACGCATTCCATGCCGGAGGAGGTTGGAAGAACGGAGCCCTGGCTCAAGAAGAAACCCTCTGCTACCGAAGTAGCCTCAGCTTCACTCTTAAGCTACGATACTATCCTTTAGAGGACCTACAGGCTATATACTCGCCCACAGTTCTCGTCATACGCAAGAGTATAGACGACGGTCATGGCCTATTATCACTCAACAAACCCGAAGAGCTGCCCGTCGTAAGCGTCATCAGCATAGCGGCTCTATGCGAGCCCAAATTAGCGGCTAAGAAGATACCCGTTCCTAACTCCTCTGATGTGCACGTCAAGGAGGTTTTCCGGAACGTTGCCGACCGAGACCTGACCAAGGACAAGATACGTATGATTCTACGCACAGCTGCGTATAACGGCCATCGAAGGCTGGTGTTGGGTGCATTAGGCTGTGGGGCGTTTTTGAACCCGCGTGAAGATGTGGCGGATTGTTTTGCTGAGGTGTTTAGTGAGAATGAATTCGGCGGTGGGTGGTGGGAGAGCATTATATTTGCTGTCATGGATGATTTGGAAGAAGGGAAGGATGGGGATGGGAACTACGGTGTCTTTTATAGAAAGCTTCATGGCATGTTGGTATGATTGAACGAGCGAGTATAACGACGATATATATGAGCAAGCCTGCACGTACTCTGTCTGGTTATCTAGCGATGATAAAAAATCTGAAACAAGACTGATTTACAAGCCAAGAGAAAAGGGAGATAGGCAAAATAAGAAAGAAATTGGTATCTCAAGGCCGTTTCGTTTCCGATCAAGAACCGGGAATTGGCCTATACTACCGCCCGCAAACTCCTACATCGCCGACAAAAGAAGCAGTAGACAATCGCAAAATAAATTATTCCATAGGCAAAAGCAACCAACAAGAGGCAAAAAGTTTAGTTCTTCGCAGCGGATCGACCCCTTCTTAACGGTACCTTTGGCGCCTCCGGTTCGGCCTTGACTCTGGTAGCTCTAGATTTCTTCGAGGCTGGCGTAGCCGCACTGTCTTCTTCCTTGACAGCTTTTGCAGCAGGCTGCTTACGCTTCTTGCTTGGAGTTGCTGGTGTGGATGCACTGGCGTCATCTTTCTCCTCGGCTTTCACTTTTGGTGTCGCCTTTGCTTTGCCTATGGCCTTCTTAGGCTTGGTATCTGTTTCCTCCTCCTCTTCTTCGCCGCCCTTCTTCTGCACCGATGGGACAACAGCACTCGTCCGGCCACCAACGGTGACGAAGACAATGGGTTCACCGCTGGGAAGTTTTCCCGCTGCACCTTTCTTTCCCTTATTCCATCGATGATGGAATAGCCAGTCCGTAGGGAAATCAGAAGACTCTCCTTTCAGGTCAACAGATACAGAGCACACGTAGTTTATAGATGAGTGTAACTCCTTGATCTGATTGTCCCGGAGTGTATCACTATATTGCTCAGGATGAATCCGGGCATGGTATAAGATCTCATCTCTGCTTCCAGCGTTAGCCTCTTTTCTAGTTGGAAAATATATGCATGAAAAGATGTAGAACATACCCCATCCAATTCCCAAGTCCACTAATATTGGCCTGGTCCAGTAGCAGAGCCTTTATAGGGACCTTCTTCCGCCGCACGAGAGCCTTCAACCAGTCTTCCGTCAAGATGGCCTTGTCAATGACCGGATCAGGTCCATTCTCCTTTAGAGGCGTATACTTCCGTATTTCGTCACCGGGGCAATCCACAAGCCTAACACGGCCCAATCTCCTCGCATCCACAAACGCAGCCTCAGTCTTAGGCTCGTTATCCGTCTCAAGCAAAAACTTCCAAAACTTTGGAGGCCAAACGTCCGCCTCAACGTTCTCGTCTTTACCGTTGCTTCGGTAGTAAGTGTTTTCACTCCTTATCTTCAGCCAACCCGTCATTCCAAAATGCATGACAGGGTGTGGAGGCGAAGACATGATCATCCAGAAGTATTTACCCTGCTGCCCAGCTCCTATGACGGTTTTCCCATGCATATGTTTCTTGAACTCGTCGGCACTGGTGCCAACCTTGCCGAACAGAAGGTCGTCATGGTTGGCTACAACTTTGGCAATTGTGTGTCCTACCAGATGCTTTTTGATATAGTTCACTATTCGTGAAACTTCTGCCAGCTCGGGCATTGTTGCCGGGTTGATGAGTTGAGCTCTTAGTAACGACAAGAAAAGCTCTAATGCACAGAATTTTGAATGGAAGCTGAAGCTGTATGAATTGGTTGACTTGGCTGCGTCTTTGAGTAAATGGTCAATACTCTAACGGGCCGTTATATCGCAAAAGGAGCAGCTGGAGGTACACTTTCGTTGCGATTGAGAACTCGACTGGTGTTCCTGGTGAGAGATGAGCGGTGCAGTTCAAGGGTTGTCGCCGGAGATTAATACAGAAGCGGAGTACTCATACCAAGCAATCAATCAGTATAACAATGGATGAACAATTTAAGACTTCTCTAGACGAGATACTCAATTCATTTCATATCAAAAAAAGGTGGTAAATAAATACAAAAAGGAAGAGGACGGTCTTTGAGCGCCTCGCAGCTAGCTTCGTGTTTCCTTCGCGTGGATATCACCAACCAGCGAGCTCGATTCCCTGCCACCTTGGCGTCCGTCTAGGTTCTGTACTTGAACATGGCTGTGGAAGAACCGAGGATTGCCTATCGAAAAAAAAAAAGATTTCAGGTAGGCCAGAAGCTGCGCCAAATATCAATATCAGTTTGCTCGACTTTCCACTCGTCCTCGTCTCGACGTTGAAAAGCTGAAAAAGGGCTGAAAAAGAGCCGCGAGTCATGTGATGCTTTTTGATCCGATTTCTCAAGTCCAGCAACAAGTGGGAAGAGAATAATTACAAGCCAGGAGCTGAAGGGACTGCAAGCCATAGAGATCTAATTCTTGGATATCTACTTTTTAAATTAGTTACCCGACAGTCAGGCAGGCTGGATTTGCTCTGGGCTCGACAGTCAACCGGGACGTCGGTTGGCTCTGGACCGGGTGAAAGCAAGATGTCAAAGACCTCGACACAGTTGAAGCTGTCACCACAGTTTTGTTTCAATGAACGGGCATTGAGAGGTGAGTGATATGTCAATTTTGACGCGAAGAAGAGCCATGCTGATGATGTACGGGTAGACTTCCTTCGAATATCTCGGTCGACAGTAGACGACTCGATATCGCAAAGCTTGAATGCCCTGGTGACTCCCTCCCGACAAGGCTTTGACCCATCCTCAACCACCGCTAGACAGACAGAACTACCTCGTCACGGCCAGGTCGAAGGAACCAGATGTCAGAAATTCAAAGATGAAGTCCTGTTTCCTTCCTGGCAAGCTAGGTCGGACGTCTTGACCTACTGCGCCGGAGTTGCCACGAGCCCTGACCCTGATGACCCGGACCTGCTGCTCCGACAGGAAGAGTCAGCGAGAGCTCGGGAGAGGGTGGTTGACGAGCGATTGGATCCTTACTCCGCCAGGTTCTTCCCCAGGGAGCCGCGGACAGAGTCTCTTGCCATGCTAATACGGAACGAGCGTGGTGTGGAGAGGATCGTGAGGTCTCGTTCTTGGGACATAGTCGGAGAACGCTGCGGGAACTCATTCGAAAGCTGGGAGGATGCTCTCAATCGCTGGCGGGCAACGCGTGAGCAGTCTCGCTGACCCTGGACTTTGCCATCATAAGCCTGCTTTCACCCACTCTTGAACGATTGACAGCCTGGATTACGCCTTGAGTGGAGCTAAAAAAGAATTCGCTGTATCATTTCCACACGGCGTACGGCTGGAGACCTTATCTGATCTAAGTACAGGATGCTGGAGATATCTAATAATTGTCTGGTTAACTATTATCATTTGCATAAAAAGGCGTCCACTGTACGATATCGAAGCGACTCATGTATATATACTCTCGAATACCCCATTCAACCTGAATACGAAGCCTCAAACAAAGCTATAGACTTCTTATCAACCTCTCGCTAGCATTCTATTCTTCAACCCGCTTCTTCTTATTGTTCTTGTTTGTCTCTATTGATATCTTTGCTTTGAAAGAAACGCCAGCCTTGGGAAAAAACCGGGTCACATGACCCTTCCCGGATAACTAAGCATTTTTTTTTCTTTTTTTACTTTCTTTTTTCGACTTGCACAAACAAGTTGAAGATAGAAGAAATAAGATACGGAATTGAGCCCAACGAACAGCGAATTGGTGACGAGTTACGGACGACCGTCGACGAAGATACGAAGGGGTCCTTTGCTGCGACCAACAAGGTTTTCATCTACTATTGCCCCTAGTGCCGGTACCGGGTTGAAGGGTCCCTTGCCTATTGTTCGTTCATACTTGGTGTCTGTCCCGCCAGCCAGCTAGCCAGCCCACCACCAATTCACGAACCTCCTGTTGGCCCTTGATTGATCGAGACATCCTATTTCCCACTGTGTGATAGACCAGGCAGGGCGCCCCGAACTGTAGAATAGGGCGTCCATCATGCCTCAGCCATTGAGCTCCAAGGACGGCGCATTGTTCCGCCAAGTAGTCCGGAATTGCGAGAATAAACAATATAAAAAAGGTGCGGGTTTGCCTGCTATTCAGGACGGGAATGCCATTGAACTTCCCCCCCATTGTTCTGTTATCTGTGGCTCTGACAAGTCCTATCTGGGCATCTAGGACTCAAGGCGGCGGAGCAGATCCTTAAAAAGAACCCCAATCATGGCGACACACAGGCGATGAAGGGTCTCATGCTGAGTTATCAAGGTCAAGCAGAGGAAGCATTTGCGCTGGCTAAGATGGCTCTCAAGAATGATATGAAGTCGCATATCTGCTGGCATGTCTATGGCCTGCTCTACCGTGCCGAGAAGAACTACGATGAAGCTATCAAGGCGTACAGGTTTGCCTTGAAGCTCGAGCCTGAGTCCCAACCCATACAAAGAGACCTGGCCTACCTACAAGCTCAGATTCGAGATTTCCAAGGATACATCCAGAGCAGAGCTACGATGCTTCAGCAACGACCTGGTGTCCGCCAGAACTGGACTGCGCTTGCAATTGCTTACCACCTTGCTGGCAACCTTTCGGAGGCAGAGAACGTGCTCACGACTTTCGAAGAGACTCTAAAGACGCCCCCTCCACGAACGGATATGGAGCATTCCGAAGCTATTTTATATAAGAATATGATTATTGCGGAATCAGGTAACTTAGAAAGGGCTCTTAAGCATCTCGAGTCTGTGGGCAAGCAGTGCTTTGATATACTTGCTGTTATGGAAATGCGCGCGGACTACCTTCAACGACTTGGCCGAACTGCAGAAGCTGCTACTGCCTATGAAGCTCTACTAGAGAGAAATCCGGAAAACTCGCAGTACTATGACCGTCTCATTGAGGCGAAGGGAATATCCAAGGATGATCACAAAGCATTGAAAGCTGTTTATGATTATTGGGTTGAGAAAAACCCTCGGGGAGATGCACCTCGACGCATTCCTCTGGAATTCCTCGAAGGAGATGACTTCAAAGAAGCTGTTGATGCATATCTTCAGCGGATGCTACGCAAGGGTATACCATCTACATTTGCCAACATAAAGACCCTTTACGCCAACCCTGCCAAACTAGCTGTCGTGCAGGAGCTGGTGGAAGGCTACGCTGCCGGAAAGATTAATGACCAACCTAACGGATCTGAAGCAAACGGCGATGACTCTCGGTTTGAGGAATCAGTCCTCTACTTCCTCGCTCAGCATTACAACTACCATCTTAGCCGTGATCTCGAAAAGGCAATGTCATACGTGGAGAAAGCAATTGAACTCTCGCCCAAGTCTGTGGAATGCTGGATGACCAAGGCCAGAATATGGAAACACTATGGAAACCTCACCAAAGCCGCAGAAACTATGGAAGCTGCTCGATTACTTGATGACAAGGATCGGTACATCAACTCAAAGGCCGTCAAATATCAGCTTCGCCATGATGAGAACGAAAAGGGTCTTGACAATATGAGTAAATTCACCCGGAACGAAACTGTTGGAGGTGCACTTGGTGATTTGCATGAGATGCAATGTGTCTGGTTCTTGACTGAGGATGGAGAGTCATACCTGCGCCAACGAAAGCTAGGTCTTGCCTTGAAACGTTTCCATGCCATCAGCAATATCTTCGATATATGGCAAGAAGACCAATTTGATTTCCACAACTTCTCATTACGAAAGGGCATGATTCGGGCATACATCGATATGATTCGATGGGAGAACCAATTGCGAGATCATCCATACTATATCAGGGCTGCTATTGGAGGAATAAAATCCTACCTACTGTTACACGATGAGCCGGATCTTGCCCACGGACCAATTCCAATTAACGGAGCTGATGGCGGCGCGGACAGTGTAGAGCGCAAGAAGGCCGTTAAAAAAGCTAAGAAGGAACAGCAGCGGCTAAAGGAGGCCGAGGCTGAAAAGCAGAGACTCAAGAAAGCCTCAGGAACAGGTGGCGGCGGTGACGCAAAGAAGGAGGACACCGATCCTCTGGGCTTGAACCTAGTTCATACCTCTGATCCACTGAAGGAAGCGATGAAATTCTTGGGCCCCTTGCTCGAGGCCTGCCCAGGTAATATCGATGCCCAGACCATTGGCTTTGAGGTGTATATTCGAAGAAGTAAGCTTTTACCTTGACCCTCGTGACATAACCATTTTACTAACTATACATTAACAGAGAAATACCTACTGGCAATCAAATGCCTGCTCGCCGCTCATGCCATTGACCCAAGCAACCAAACTCTACATGCTCAATTAGTCAAATTCCGCCAACAGTTCGACGCCGGTGCTGCGGGGGAGCTCACTCCACCAGACATCATCGAACTTATCAACGCTGAATTCGACCTCCTGCTACCTAGATCTACTGATCTAACCAAGTGGAATGAAGAGTTCCTATCTACGCACGCAAAGAGCGCCCCTCATGTCCAGGCAGCACTCAGAGTCCGCCAAATGCTTAAACCAGATTCAAAGCCACAGGCCGAAAAGGATCTCATCTCGTCGATTGACCTCGAAACCACCTCATTAGAGCAGGCATTAGCTGGTCTTAGCTTACTCGATGAATGGGGCAGCACAGCAGAGACAAAGGCTTCGTATTCTGCTAGTGCTCGCCGCAGATGGGCTGAGGCATCTGTTTTTCCTCAGTGATGGTAAAACTCTATGTGATTAGAACCAGGAAGAAGGGGTGTTTCCGTTCGTCACGTTCGTGAAATGTGTGTAACTATTTGCCTTAAGCATTTCTGCTGCCTTATGCTGAATATAACAAAACAATCCTAGAGCAGAAAAAATGAGAATTGGTATTAATCACGTCCCTTTCATTTGACCTAGGTCAATAAGCATTGCTCTATCAATTGAATACACCGTCTATGCTCCGAGTTTCTCTCTATAGGCATGAGATATCATACACAGGAACCGAGCGGGAAAGTATAAAAATACATAAGGGACAATAATGTCACCAAGATAAGGATCGTTCATATATGAGAGGAGTAGCATCTACTCACCATCCTCGCCGTCTAGATTCCCAATAATGACTTTGCTCCTTGCATTCTCTTCCTCTCCCCAGCCGTATGTAGCCCAGAGAGATTTCCAGACGGGAACATGAACTGGCTTCTCCTGACCAATAACCCACTCCTTACCCTCAGCAATGCGCTGAGATCGAGCGAGTTCATCAGGAGAGAGCACAAACCTACGCATCCTCGAGGAAATTCGTGGATCAAGAGTCATGGGATCGGTCCATTCACGCTCCTCTCTGATCTCAGCCGGGTCAGTGGGCTGTTTATACGCTGACTTGTGCCAATCCTTTTCCTCCTCTTGAAGAACAAACTGCTGCTCGCTTGTGCTTGCATCTGACGAGGGGCTAGATCCATCAGATGTGGAATTTTGAGGCTGGCTCTGGGTTATAGAGGAGAAATCGGACTCAGAGCTATGTGTGTTGTCGGCGTAAGGTCTTATAGATGAAGCGAGTACAGCAGCAGCAACTTGCTCTCCGACTTTATCAGCTAGATGGCGACGGTTGAGGAATCGGTACGTGCGGATGGGAGTGTTGAGGAAGCCAAGTATATGAGGGAATGCAACGGGAGCTGAGCCGTCGAACTCAGTGGGAGCAATGGGGGAGATTTGGTGAGTGTGATATGCGGAGGGGAGAAGGTATGAGGCTGGAGGGCCACTGGGCTTTGTTTTCTCTGCTGGTTTCTCCGCCTCTTCCTTTTCGTCCTTTGGTGGTTCCTTTGTCGAGGTTTGGTCTGGTGTATCTGATAGTAGCGGTTCCTTGGGTGTGTTGTCTTCTACCACCGCTGGTTGTAGAGAAGCAGGGTCTATCAAAGGCCCCAGCCAACCCTCATGGATGCCTCTGATATATTCTTTCCATGCATGTCGACCAAGAACTAAATCCCCTTTCGTCTCCGGTTCGTCGTGGACACCCGTGGCCGCTCTTATATGTCGAAGTTTGGTCTCAAAGTCGGCTGTTTGGAGATCAGGTTCAGGCAATGGACCTGACTCACCAGCCAGCTCTCTTTTTCTGCGAATTCTGCTAGCAATAGCGGCTCTGAGATCTCCCTCTCGTCTTCCCTCGACGACCTCGTAGTCCAATGCTCCAGAGACGAGTATAGGCTTAACGTAGTCGCGGAAATGGTCCCTTGCATTGCGCAAGCTGTCTCCCGGGGGAGCGGATAGAAACACCGTGACCTTCCTTCGCGCCTCGGTGGTCCGTAGCGGCTCATCGGCAAGGTGAGCCACCATGTTCGCCCATTTCTCTTGTATCTTCTTCTTTTCACGGCGGTCGTATACCAGAGCACCGATGAACGAGCCGGTCACAGTCAGGAATATCATCCAATTCCTTGACGGAAGCTTCAGCTTAATACTTGGAAGCCCTATCGACCTGTTAGCACCTATATCTATGCCTTGAACTGTCTGTCTCTCGTACCTAGCATGCGCAGGGCAGGATTCTGCGGCTTTGGAGCTGGCTTTGGAGCCGCAGCCGCAGCCTCTGAAGTCGGACCCGAAGCTGGAGATTCCATGGCCATCACTGTGACTGAAAGCCAATCTATCTGCCAGCTTTAGTCAATTAAATAACAGACTGTCAGCCGTCTTCCTTTTCTATTCTTTTCATTCATCTCTTTGCGATCCTAGTGAAGCTCTTTGGATGCAGAAAAATCTAGCGGACTTTCTTTTCTCCTTTCTCCGGCCCATATTCTCAATGGAGGTCACCGCTGGCGCCTGAGCTAAAGACGGTCAAAGGACAGCAAG
This sequence comes from Trichophyton rubrum CBS 118892, assembly GCF_000151425.1. Taxonomy (NCBI): domain Eukaryota; kingdom Fungi; phylum Ascomycota; class Eurotiomycetes; order Onygenales; family Arthrodermataceae; genus Trichophyton; species Trichophyton rubrum. Next base: position 886,022 of record NW_003456420.1, on the reverse strand, counting down.
CTTCGGCTATTTATATATATAAACAGGGTTGAACAGATATCTGGTGTCTATAACATGTCTCTGATATTTAACATGGCAACCTTAGAAGTAGTGAAAAAGAAAGTGTTATTCCTGGTGTTGCTGTAGAATCGCCGTGAAAACGCCAAAAGGCACGGCAAAGTAGCGACTCTTCTCATCTTTTCATCTTAACCTGTAAAACTCATCATCCCTGGCCTGGTCAGCTTCTCTATACACCTAGAAGAAAGCAATATAAACATATATATAACAGGAGGTGCTGCGGTTGTTTTGGATGTCGCATGCCCTGCTCGAGTCTCGTTTCAGAATCTCGTCCGCCTTCGCGGCTCTGGCTCTTCGACCTCCAACAACTTTCTTCCACCACGCGAACCAAGCCCCTTTTCCCTCTCGTCCGGCCACCACCACACCACCAGTGACGACAAGAAAACTGGGACGTGAAGTCATAGACCTCTGCGGCAAGATTCCCTGTTAGCTATGGACAGAAATAATCCGAGCGGCGGCCCTCCCAACGGCGGTGCTAACGGCCGGCTTCACCTAAACTTTGGCTACGACCAGCAGCAGCCGTATAGCAACAACCCCCAGAGCAGTCGGGCCTATCCTACGACGCCGTCGACTTTCCCGCAGCCTATGTACGCTGGCCAAGGCAACCAGGAGTTCGTGGACGCCCAGCAGAACGTCTATAACCAGGGATACTTCGTGAACAATCCCTATATGGCTCCCGCGGGCCAGACGCTGCAGCAGCAACAGCAGCAGCAGTACGCCCCAGCACCACACGGCAGTGCCCCTCCGACCGGATACCAGCAGCAGAGAGGCGGGCACCAGGGGAACGACGAGACTTCGGGCCTGATACAGCAGTTCTCGAACCAGGACCTGTCTGCTTCCCCGCGACCTGCTCGCGCCGCCCCGCAAGGAGGCCAGCAGCGTCCTCGCACTGCTGGCTCTCCTGCCGGACACCACCAGCAGGCGGCAGCCCACTTGACCCCTCCTATGCCAGCTCGTGGTGCCAACCCAGAGGATGAGGAGCTTGTGAGATGCCCGGAAAGATACTCTGAGAACGCTCATAAGCGTGGAAAGGCGGCAAAGGAGCTCGTCAATGTCTTCTTCCGCGAGAATATCGAGAGAGCTCGTGATAGAAATATGCGGTATGCTATAAACGGACTGAGACCTTCTACAGTTCTATACTGTTTCGTACTGACTATCTTCTATCTAGTGCTGCCAACCTAGACAAGATCTGCCAGAATGCAACCATCTCTGATGCAAAGCGGAAACATGAAGCGGAGGCCATGGCAAAGAAAGAAGCCAACTTTCTTCGCTTTATCAGAACGAGAGAGACTCCCTCGAACTTCCAGACGATCAAGGTCATTGGCAAGGGTGCTTTCGGAGAAGTCAAGCTCGTCCAGCGCAAGACTGACGGCAAGATCTATGCCCTCAAGTCACTTATCAAGACAGAGATGTTCAAGAAGGACCAGCTTGCACACGTCCGCGCTGAGCGTGATATCCTTGCTGACTCCAAGGACAACCCATGGCTCGTTAAGCTCCACGCATCGTTTCAGGATAAGGCGTATCTCTACCTGCTCATGGAGTTCTTGCCTGGCGGTGACTTGATGACCATGCTTATTAAATATGAGATCTTTTCAGAGGATATCACCAGATTTTACATGGCTGAACTGGTCATGGCCATCGAGGCCGTCCATAAACTCGGCTTCTTGCATCGGTATGCTTGTTGCTCCTCAGTCTCTTCTAATAAAAAGAAATATGCTGACGAAGAAAAGTGATATTAAACCCGATAACATTTTACTTGACCGCGGTGGCCATATCAAATTAACTGACTTTGGCTTGTCGACTGGCGGCAAGAAACAGCACGACAACTCATATTACCAGGCTTTGTTAAAGAATACCTCCACATCCAAAGATAAGAATAGAAACTCTGGCTTCTTCTCAGATGCCATCAATTTGACGGTCTCCAACCGTGGCCAGATCAATACCTGGCGTCGATCACGCCGTGCTATGGCTTACTCCACCGTTGGTACCCCCGATTACATTGCCCCTGAGATATTCAACGGCCAGGGATACACCTATCTCTGCGATTGGTGGTCAGTTGGAGCTATTATGTTCGAATGTCTCGTTGGATGGCCTCCATTCTGCGCCGAACAGCCAACCGATACTTACCGAAAGATCGTCTACTGGCGTGAGCATCTTGCTTTCCCAGACGAACTGGTTCTCTCCAGGGACTCCGAGCATCTTATTAGAAGGTACGTTACCTTTGTTCCCCCTTTACTCTTTACTCTATGCTAACTTTGGAGCAGCTTCCTTTGTGACCCAGAAAACCGTATTGGCCAAGAAGGAGGACAACACGGCGGTGCCACCCAGATTAAAAATCACCCCTTCTTCCGTGGTGTCGTATGGGAACAACTGCGCCGAATCCGTGCACCCTTCGAGCCTAGACTCACTTCTAACATTGATGTCTCCTACTTCCCCATCGATGAGATTCCTCAGGAAGACAACAGTGCTCTCCTCCGCGCTCAAGCTCGCGCTATGCCCGAGGAACAAGAGGCCGAGATGTCCCTCCCCTTTATCGGCTACACGTACAAGGCCTTCAACGCATTCCAGAGCAGCTAGATGCCGCTCTACCAAATGCAATACCCAACGCTTAATTGAGCATGAAGGCAAAGGCAAAAAGGCAGTAATTCATTCACGATCTTCTGCAAGCGGGGAAAATATGCGTGCTTTCAAGGTGTTTCTTTCCACTTCTGAGACTTTACCGTGCTCGTTTTCTCTGGTTTTGCCTTTTTCTTTTCTCCAGTAAAAATATCAAACTGTTGAAAAAAAAAAAAAAAAATACGTATGATGACCTGGCCTTTGCGGATTTTTGACCATGTTGATGGATTTCTCGGCTAATACTGTGGTATTGTATACCTCTACACCGTTGCGTTACTACGGGTTTGAGACCCTATAGCAAGATAGAGATTCAGCTAGGTTGACAATTCTACCCATATGACAACATGAACCTACGAGTCATCAATCAACTTTATACCAATCTCAGGTACCGTAAAAAAAGTCCATTCTTAAAAGTAACACCGTTATATAGTATTACACATGCCCATTAACGCCACGACAAATTCCCAGGGCCGTCCCAGTAACAAATTGTAAACAAACTCCAGATCACATCTCATCGCCGGGTACTAGCCGGTGCCAATCCAGGAACACCACTGTACCTCTCTTCACGCTCAGTCTTGAACAACAGCTGAATCCAAAATTCCTTGCTATCCTCGTCAAACCACGTCCACAGCTTCCCTTCTCTCCTATCAACCTCTCTCGCCTGCAACTTAAACCCGCACGTCTGATACGGTTCCGCAGCAACGAGCAAATACTGATAATCCTTATCCGGTGGGTCGTCCACTTTCTGCTCAAAGGCAGACATAAATCGTATTCTGGGCTTAACGCCCGGCGTAATCTCCTGATACTGAAGCTGGAAGAGCAAACCATGCTGCCTCGTAAGCGGATCTCGGATCTTGGTGATTTTATATCCCGGCCGTCCGATCTTGACTGTGTTGCGCTTCACCTGTACGCCCATATTGCCCGCAGGCAAAGCACCGCCGGATCCATCCTGAGCCCGGCCTTCTCTTTGCTCCCGTGCTGCGCGGCGGGCTAAGTTGGTCTGATGTTTGCGCCCCTGGGTGTGAGCGAGGTAGGAGCCGTCGTTTTGGTGAACGGTGAGACAGAGACGACACTCAAAGCTTCCGACATGGTTTTTGAAGAAGTAGGGGTCTTTCGCGAGGTCGATGTGTTCGAGTGCGAGCTTACGGAGTCGTTCTCGTCTGTCGGCGTTGGTGGCGGAGTGCGACGCGACTCCGCCACCGCCGAATTTGGAGCCTGCTCGATTCTATAGAGGTTAAGAGGTTAGTGGCTGGTTTGACTGAATTGATCGGGTATAAGAATATAGCATACCTGGTAGTCCATTGCTGCTGCGTAGGTCGAAAGGCTGCTATCTCGAGTTGCTCTGCAGCTTTTTGGAGTTTGATAGAACAATTTTGATGGAGCTTTTTCCTGGGTTGTGATTGGTGGATAAAGTTAGAGCAAACCAACGACGCCCAAAGAAGGATCGAGTCAACAACTTCAAGCACAAGAAAGAGTCAGCACTTGTTATTGTCCCTGATCGAAGACTTCGCATTATATCTTGGATGGCTTATGGCAGCTTAAAGATATGATCATTTTCATTAGAGCTGCAATCGCGTTTGATGCTTGTCAGACAGAGGTTGCATGTACCTGATAAGCGAGATCAATCTACCAACCCTCCCTATCCATGGAACTTAACATTGCTTAACTATATGGGAGTTAAATATATCGTGCTGTAATTAACCCTACTGCACGACTATTATTCCTTCAGAAAATTTTGTACAAGAGGGATAAACGGAGTATTATATACCTACTGCCTGAGCAATGCTTTCCACGAAAAGACCAGATTGATATACCCCCTTACAAAGTGTCGGCTACGCTTCCTTAACGGTTTTTCTCGCAAGCATACTGCTGTGGTGGCTTTTAGGGTCTAGCTGCGTTCTATGCTGCTGGAATGCTGACTGGCAAAGGCATGCCAACAATCATGTTAGGACCGACCCCGGATGTGGATGCGTGAGTTGGCAGGAATCTAACTAACCAGACACGGTGAATAACCAGGCACTGGCCAGGACAAGTTTATATTGAACGATGAGTATTTAAAAAAACTCGAATTCATATAACTAAATTGGACATGGACTGTAAAATTTGATTTGTTAATTCGACTTTGTGGCAAGGATCATTGTAACTGTCCAAGAAAGCCGTAACTTTCTACCTTCCATGATTCTCGCCAGCTTCTCAAACATGTCTTGCTCGGTATCATCCGCTGGTACATCTGGGTATAGATGGTTCATATATCCTCGTATCCAGTCTATGTCTGCATACTGGCTGAGGATTGTCTCGTCGATTCTTCTATCCACGACATCATCCGGGTTCTCCTGAACCTGGACATCCTTAAATGCAGCCTGGTGTGTTATACCCACAGTAGGATGATATGCGTTCCAGTATATCCGGTGCACTCCAGTTTTCCATTCACTCTTGTCAAATTCGATTTCGGCCATTCGCAGCACTGTCATACGCACCGCTCTCTCGAGATTTGCAAGCTTAGCTTCTGGTGCACCCTCTATTAACCGTGAGCTCCAATGGTCGAATAGCTCGTTAAAGGCATCCTGTGCTTCTGTTGAACCAACGAAGATAGGAATGACGCCATAATGCCAAATTGCCAGAGTTCCTCCTGGCCTCAGGGCCTTCGATGCCGCCGTGACAACATCCTGAGGTTCTGCCCAGTGGATGGCTTCGGCCATGGTGATCATATCAACCCCAGCGTCGGGCAGCCACGACATATCTTCCCCTGGATAACAGCCGAAGAGAAATTTGTCTCTGAGGGATAGACGTCGCCTGGCTTGCTCGAGATAAACGGCACTTGGATCGCTGGCCGCAACGGTGGTGAACTTCGTCGAAAGCTCCTCGGCAACTATTCCAGCCCCCGTCCCAGCGTCATGAGCAAGGTTCCACTGGCCCCCATGGCTTTCATGGTATTGATAGATCTCCGCATAGAGCTTGTCGGAATATGGCGGCCGATACTTGATGTAGCTATCAAAATCAAAAGTAGGTGAATCAAACATAACTACTGGTGGATATTCTAGAATAAACGTCAGTTTTATATTGACTTTCTTGTTTCAATGATACCTTTCTATCCCTTCAATGGTGAACGTGGTTGTAGCGATGATAGATCGTATGCCATTCAACCAAAAGGTTGTACAGCCGATCGTTGCACCGCCATTCGGCCTCAATGGCTGGCGCCACACTTGACGTGGGGTAACAGAAACTAACTAACAAGCTAGCCTAGGTATCCCTGGAAGATGACAGGCCGCTGCAAGACTAAGAACAAAGCTGCTATTCTACATCTCATTCCAATATCCAATTCTTCCTTAGACGCTGGGAGTCCTCACGCCGAAATCCAGCCTTACCGGAGCACTTTCACATCAGCCAGATCACATACTTGTAACATTGTCAGCATTTATCAACAGTCTGGATCCGAGTTATGGACTTACCGGTATAAGTATATAGGGAACTTCTTTCTCATAGCTTTCCAGACTTTGCCATACTTTCTCCAGCATCTAATGATATTCCTTCTCGTGCAATGAAGAATCATGGTCATGAAGAACACAAAGTAACGCCATGGGAATGGGCTCCAAGTTGACGATTATATCTGACTTTTATGGGTGTCCATGCAAAAAGCATTTGCTTATAACTAGTGATCAAACCCCATTCCATGGAGAAGAACATATCAGGGATATAATTTGGCTTTCGAATGATTAAAACCAGCCATCGACGAGTATTTAATCACTAGTATCTGTCGGGTTAATTGTATGGTTCTCAGGAGTCTGACATGGCACTTGGGAAAAGGTATTCCGTTTAATGAGTTGACCTTCTCCTTACGGCGGACTGAATTCTTTTGACCGTTGGAACTATCCCACATCCAGTACATAAAAAGATAAGCAAAAGAAAGAACCGCTAGCCCAATCGGATTCCAGTATAGAGCACGGTGTCAGTATGTAAAGGTACGCCGGCCATATTCTAGAAAGTAAGAAAAATCCCAACTTTTCATAGTACATACCCTTAGATCAGTGTTATCCTAAAAAAGACGTGGTATGATACTATAAGGCGAGAAAAAGTGAATTACATTGATTCAATAAGAAGCTAGCTTACCAGCGTGTATTGACATTTCCTCTACTTTGGTATAGGCATTGATATATAAAAGTACACAGCAACGACGAAGAGCACCTCCGCCGATATATAGCCGTATTTTTTGAGCTGGCAAGTCAGCGCATGTAATAAGAAATAAGATAAACCATGGGATTCTTACTTCATAGAACATTTTGAAATCCAAGATACCATCTAAACGGCTCCATTGTGTATGGACAAGCTATTATATGCGGGCGGACATATAGACTGACAGGACACTACGACTTTTTCATGGGCGCTGAGCTAAATCCTCGGATTGACGGCCAAAGTCTACCTAGAACTGATTGGCCTCGGGAATCGGAAGGCCGCCGTCATAACTACTATGTTGCGCCTATCCACCTGTACCAATTGGCAAAGGGAAACCCGTTATCAGCAAGCTGTACCAAAGTAGCCTCCAAAGTCGAATTCATCTGATGTGCTATCAATGAAAGCTGCTGTGTTGGCTGATCCTTTCCCGTTATTACTTTTGGCTCGCATCGTACCGGTGCAGAACGGGGTGAGTTTCTGCGGCTGTCACGCATGATTGAGTGGGGGAGGATTCCTGGGCTGAACAGTGAAGGTTGGAAGCTAAAATGAAATCTTCGGCAGACTCGAAGGCAACTATCTACATGTGAGTGCAGGGTAGTTTCTAGACAACCGCCCCAGCCCATTTGGTGTCGGCTATCTACCTAGTCATTAGTTAAGACTACCTGGTAGTTACTACAGGCCAGTGGTTATGTGGAGAAGCTACCCACGGAGGTTTTGTTGTTTGTAGATGTTTTAGAGCCGCAGAGGTGGAGCTAAATTAGTTAATTAGTTGCTAGCTAACAGGTACATAATTGATTGTTTTCACAAAGTGGGAGGGCCATCCGGTATACAAAGCAATCGAACTCCATAGTTACCTACTAACTAGATACAGCGTATGCAGGATTTGTGGTGGCAAAGTGAAGTCCCGCATACTATCGCGCCTGAACAGCATTTATGTGCATCTGCTTGGCCAATAGTTCTATTGCTATGTATGGAGAAAGACTTTTTACGATTAATGATGGGAGACCAAGGCTGTTATAGTCTAGACATCGTCGACTATCAGTCGGTTAAGGTTGAACCTTAAAGGAACGAACCTAAAGAACGGCCCACCAACGAACTTAATATTTCTTATTGAGTGACATAGCATGTATTGCTTTAAAGGAGGTGAGCTCTAGTCGAAAATAAGTATTCTGATACAGCATTCAGAACTTCGAGCGCCTTGTCTAGTTAGACGTCACAACACCGGAAGACATGGCATGGCGGGAGTGTATTGCGGCTTACTACCTTAGGAGGCACCGGCTTGCATAGTGCCTCCCGGTTCAGTCTTAAGGATAGAGAGAGAAGAGACAACAAGTGCCTAGCAAGAGCTAAGCAGGTGTCCGTAGGGATTCACGTAGTCATCCATTAGATTTTATACAGAATACTGGCTCTATATCTATTGAGGCAAAAGGGGGGATATAGATAGTCTTCAAAAGGAGGGCCATCGGCTACTGTGCTAAATAGAGGCGACATTTTCTTTATAATCCCTTAGTTATGGTTACCAAGTAGTTGGTTGCGTTACCATAATCCTGGTGAATGAAATTGCGTAGATTGGTTGACTCCTAGCCCTTTTTGTTTAGAGGAAAGATAACTATTCCGATGAGCCTAGAGGTATCTGTCTAGTGTCGGCGTGGGAATTTTTCACCCTTCATATAACTATGGTGATGTCAACCAACCACTGACTACACATTTTGTATAGCTGGACTATATCTTTAGGTATCAATGAGCATTACACAAGGGGTTGCCGGCACTACCCTTGATGCACCAGCTGATATAACGGTCTTCGCTTATAGTCTTCGTCAACAAAGAAAACGGAACCGGCATTCATGATAAGAATTGAGTGCAAAAACGCTTAATAGCCGAAGACGTGTTATAAATTGAAGATGCCGGAGCCATAGGACAGCAAATGTAAGTTCGCATGCGGCCGTCCCTAGAGTTCAATTTGAGCCGAATCAATTCGCATAATCTAAATATTCATTGATTCCAAGTGTTACCGTCCTTTTTAAAGATATCCCATATCCCAGAATGGCTCTCCTTGGCGAAAAAGGCCATAGAACTACAATTAACGGAGACTCAGTAGGAGAAATTCTAAGCGACAAAGTGGCCACTTCATCTAGTATACCAGAGATGGTGCCGAGCTTGATCGAGAAGATATCCTTGTTTAAGGAGCGGTTTAACCTTGAGAGTTCTATGAAACGATTGGACCTGCTCGATGCTGTTCGGTCACTCGTCTATGCTCTAGAAATACCAAGGGAAACAATGCTCAGGTTTTGTTGGTCAGAGGTAAGTAGACCACGGGTGTACCAATGAATGGATAAATGGTATTTATCGGCTTTCAATAGCCTACTACTCGTGCGGCCATCGAAACCGCTATAGACCTGGGGATATTTATCAATCTTTGCAAAGACGACAGACCAAAGACAGCCAGTAAATCGGCCAAGGCAACTGGTGCAGAAGAAAAACTTATGGGTATACACTGGCAGCATATTATCACCACCTGAGGTTCTCGAAATTGACCATGGGGATAGCGCGCATCTTCAAGCACTTAGCTGCTGTGGGGGTGATCCTTGAAACTAGGCCAGACGAATACCGACGTACCTGGCGTTCTACTTCTCTGTGCTCACAACAGTATATCAACTTTTATCGTTGTCGGTAAGTAGCATGTGCCATCATACGCCAATGAACCCGTTCTAAAGAAACGCCAGATCATCTCGTAAAACCCCGGGAGTGCATGCATTGCCTGCACATCTCAGGAAGACCGGGTATCGCAATCCAACCAATGGCAATGATTGTGCATTCCAGCTTGGATACAATACCAAATCACACTTCTTCGACTGTATGCAGGAGCAATCCAGAGATTGGCAGTCCATTTCATGATAACATGAGCACTTATAGCCAGGGAGAGCTTGGCTGGTCACACCCGAGCGTCCATCCAGCGTCAAGGCTCACGGATGGTGTTTGCATTGGGGATAACGATGTCATACTAGTTGATATGGGCGGTGGCCAGGGATATGACATTTCTAAATTCCGTAGTCAGTGGCCAGATATCCCTGGTCAACTGATACTCCAGGACCTGCCAGGAGTAATCGCCAAGCAAAAACGAAGGCATTACATTCTTCAATTGAGCCGATGGAGCACGACTTCTTCAAAGAGCAGCCAATAAAAGGTAAATAAGGATGCCACCATGCGTTTAGGTGATATAAACAGGTACTGACCGTCTTTTCAATCAGGGGCTCGAGCATACTTCATACACTTCATTTTCCACGATTGGAGTGACCGAGATTCCCACCGGATTCTCAAGAGTCTCACACCGGCAATGAGCCCTGGATACAGCAAGCTTTTGATCCACGACCGTGTCATTACCGAAACAGAGGCCTACTGGGAAAGCACCAGCCTGGGCCTCGTTATGATGGCCAACTTGGGAGGTATTGAGCGCACAACTGCTGAGTGGTACGCTCTTTTAGAATCAGCTAGGCTGAAAACTGTCAATATTTTGGACTTCTCACCGTGGTATTGAGAGCGTTATTGAATGTGAACTTGCCTGAAAGGTGTACCTAGGTATGCCAGTATACCTAAAAGCTGAATGTGTAACTTTTATAAGGTAAGAACGTCTTCTATCTTCTATGTTTAGTAAAATGCAAATAGCTTTGGAACTCCGCTGGTATTAACAAAGTCATCATTCGGGGAATATAATAAAAAACAAAATCCGGCTGCTCGTTATTTTTCAACTGTTCTGGACTTTTCACTTTCTCTTCGCACCCTCTCCTGCCTCCATTTCCCGCAGTATTGCCATTGGACCCATACCAGCGGTAAAAACAGCACGACAACACCAGTCAATATCAGGAAGGCATTCCTTACTCTCACAGCCGCTATCAAGGGTTGAATCACACTCACTCCAGCTGCACCCACAAGACATCGAACAAGGTTGTTAGTTGCTGTTGCACTGGCTGAGCCGTTGGGGAAGCAGTCCACCAACATGGTCGAGTTGATGTTAAAAATGGCAGTTGATGTGAAAGCAATCATGAATTGGAGACCCAATGAGGCCACCAGGTTAGCAGCGAAATACCTCCTCAAATCATTCAGCTCGAAACTAGGTCCGTAGAGAGCGACACATATGATGAAAGATAAACTGAAATAGGGCATAAATTGAAGCCGGGTGCGTTCAATAGGGAAGTCTGGTATGTTTTTTATGTTCACTGAGTCTGGCAAGCCATGCTTTATCTTGTATTCGGACTGGATTCGCTTGAAAGTTCGGTCTAGCAGCCGTCCAGTAAATAGAGAGCCAAGTACACATCCGGCTCCGTTTGGAAGGAAGCAGAGACCAATTTGCCACTGTGTAAGACTAGGGAATGAGTGCAGGAGAACGGTAGTGGTTGAGGATGTTACCATGCTCCAGAGTGTATAAATAAGAGAACCCCAGGCAAGGAGGACGAAGATGTCTTTTTGGAAGACATACGTCAACGGAACAAGTGTGCTTTTGAGTGATATGCGTGGAATTTTGGATGCTGGAGGTTCGCTGCTCTTGGTCGTGGCCCATGATTTAGGTGGCCGCAGGTAGTACAACCACGGTTTATGGAATCCACGGAGAGGAATGCTGCCGTTTCCTGCTAACTGCCGCTGAGTTTCCGGTAAGAACACCAGTAATAACACTAGGACGATAATGCTCTGGACAAAGAGGAGCCAGAAAATGCTTCTAAATCCCCATTTGCTGTTGAGAAGGCCACCAATAACCGGGCCAACGGCCTGTCCAATCATCCTACCAGCAGCTTAGCAAAAGTATTACTTCCCAGGAGAGTGACTGTGTTCCAACTTACCGAATTCCAGCGTTTGTCCCTACAAAGCCTCCCCTCTCTTCAGGGCAAGCCATATCCCCAATCACACCGACACTGATACTGATAGTTGCCGCAGAACCCAAAGCCTGCACACCACGAAGTACAACTAGCATTGGAAAGTTGGCCGTAAAAGCCAGTGCGAGATTAGCAGCCGCATATATGGTGAGGGTGATAACAAAAGTAATCCGGCGACCAGAGGTATCTGACATCGGGCCCCATATTGACGGGCTGATACCCTGGACTATCAGGTACACGGTGATTGTCAGGGCTACCAGCGAGGCACTAACATGTAGTTGCGACGATATGGTGTCTATGGCCGGGAAATATATGTTTGAGGAAAGAGGGGAGAATGCTCCTGCAATCGAGACTAGGAGAACGAGCTGCCACTTCTGACGGTGGGAAAAGATGTGGTATGGTGGCTCGGTCGATGTTTTGCCGGAGGTATTCTTTGCTGCAAGCTCCACATCCTCGTCACCGCCGGGATTCGTGAGAGTCAAGGCCGATGCGTGAGGAGCCTTATCCAAGGAGTTGCGAGCAGTCGACGGTGATATTGGTGAAGCAGCCTCACTTTTGGCATTGAAGAGTGTGATGGAGGACAGGTTGCCGGCCTCTGCCTGACGCTCGAAGACCATCTTTCCTAAATCTCAACGCTCAGAGCTGCACAGGCATAAAACGCACTCTTTAGCCAGCAATCGGGTAGCCATGGAGAAGGAGCACAGGTAGTTTATATAAACCACTGGCTGAGCCATCCTTGGATGACGTTGCCCATGTAGACCTGGGTCAAGGAGTGTAAACACGGCCGTTCTTCACGACGAAACGCTTTCTCCGTGATTTCTCACGGGTACACGTTTCGTCCGGTGACGCTCGCTCGTAGCACGGCAAACGCATCACAGTGCCCTAGTTAACTCTTTTTCTCGAGCGCTTTGCTTGCATTTTCGAAACATCCGCCGCTACCCAAACCTGGCATTGACGTTAATTCAGGCACGGGGGGCCTTGTGTTGCTGGAAAGCCGCCGGGACGTTTCTCTACCATCGGCCACGGTTGCAGCAAAAGATGCAGTGTAATCAGTGCATATGGATTCTTTCAGCATTGGAAAGAGTTGAAGGGACACTGTTCAGGCTCAACAGGCCCCATAGCTACCGGCGAGTGCATGCATCGGTTCCCACCTGCGAGAAAGCCTCGCGCATCTCCATCCCCGTTCATCCGAAGATTGAAGCTCCAATTTTTTTTCTCGATAGCCAGGAGTAACCATCGTTCTCCAAACGTGCGCGGCAGGGGAAGGCCAAGTGGAACAGGGTCTGGATGCGATGCGCGTCCCTTGTAGGGCAGTTCGGTGTCTTTTTGATAGCGGCGTACAAAGCTCCAGCGTTTGAGATCTCGGCTGGAGCCTGGAAAGGATCAGGGATCTGGCGGAGGCGCAGCGAGGTTCAACCTTCCAGATAGGTAGTGCTGATCGACAACGACATCGACATCCGTTCATAGATCTTGGAATATGTAAGTCAAAGGCTTAAAATAACTATCATGCTGGCCGCAGCAACAGGGCTACTCCGTACATACCTGGCTACTATTGACCAGTAAACAACCATTCGCTCGTCGCCGTGGAATAATGGAATGCTTGTAGTAGATCTCCTGGCCAGTTGACACTGCTTCGTGAAGCGTTTGTTAACTAGTTAGCCCTCTCCAGAGAGACCCATGTCTGTCTCTTCTCTCGCATTCTATGAAGGTTATAAGATAGTTTACGCGGCCATCCAGAACATGGCAGCGAACAACTCCAACCCATCCAGAAGATATCGGATTTCGCGCCCAATTGCTGAAATGCCACCATTACGGGATCTGCCTGCCGATAAATACCATCGTATCCACCGGCCTAACTGCACAGAGTAAAGTACTATTTCTAGGGTAAAATTCTCTGTTTTAACTGTGTATCCTGAGCCACACTCTTCTACTTTTTTATTACAATTCTTATATATTATCTAGTTATACTTAGGGTAGGGTAAGGGTCAGGGGGTCCGGGAGGGAAAGGGGGGTTAAAGGTATAAGAATCCTATATAAGAAAGAGTCACAAGGTAAGGCAAAAGGAGATAGGTATAAGAGGTAAGTAAATAGAATAAGTTAAGGTGTGGCTTAAGAGTACACAGATAAAATACACGTTTACCCTAAGAAGAATAGTTACTTTACTCTGGATATGTAGGCAGATCCCTTAAAGAGAGCAATTAGGCAGATTTCAATTGTGCGGGACGGATAGTTAATGCGCTTCGTTTCTTTTTCTTATTGCTTCTTCTTTTTGAGGAATCATCAGAAAAGGCCTTGCAAAAACTCAATGCCGTCTATTCTCCAATAACATTCCAGGCCTGGAAGAAACTATGTACCATAGCTAGAAATGTCTGGAAGGGCATCATGGCGTCAACTGCTAAATGACACAGCGGCGGGATCGACAGTCTCCCGAACATCCCAGGACCAGACCCAAGACTTGCATATGCACAAGACATGAACCTCTCTGCAGACTCTCATGACCATAGCGTGTCGTGGGCCGCCATAGCACCACCTCCAGTGACACCCTCGATTCTGCAGCAAAATGCCGATAAAGGTATCCGCATCTTCGATTTGTTGCTGTCGTTGGTTCCATCCGGGCTATTTCATGTGCAAGGCAGTATTTCCTTTCGACGAATCGTCTTAGGGACAAAAACGGCATGCCGATAACCAATCTCGTATACCCAACCCTGTACAGGATGATCTACGCAAGGTAAAGAGCATAAAATGAGGACTAAAAAGACCAATAAGCACACAATTAAGCATCCCATGGTTCACGTCAGTTTCCAGGCGAGAGTCACTGTATGCCAAACCCTGCACAAGCCAAGCTGGTTCCAGAGGAGATAAAGGGCCGGCCAAGTGGATGACGTGCTTATTAACTCCTGTCTGTAGTTTCTTAACCATCACATGGAAGAATCGCAGCAATTGTACAGAGTCTTGTCGTTTCGATGTCATATGTTGATAATTTGATTTCGCCCGGTCGAATGTCGTCTTGGACGAGATAACCGCCTATAGTAAACTAGATTAAAGCGGCGACGGTAATTGCCAAATTAGGACTAGTCTGAGTAGCGAGTCTTATTCGTCTATTTTGAGGCTTAAGTAGTTAAAGTTGACTACACCGAATTCACTACAAGGAAAAACACACAGTATTGTATAAGACATGGCAAAAAAGTCTGACACAAGCCAGGATACTACTGGCCGGTATACTATCGGGTCAAGATTGTCATTTGATGGCGCTCTTTGCACGGTTCGATACATCGGACCTGTTCATGGCACCAAGGGCGAGTGGCTCGGCGTGGAATGGGATGAGCCAGACAGGGGCAAACACTCGGGAGCTCACAATGGTGTGAAATATTTTCAATGTAAAGATCACTACATGTATATGTAACAGTTGTCGATCTTTGACTAGTTAACAACTTTTATAGGCAGAAATAATCACCCAACAGCTGGCTCATTTGTCCGTCCAAGCAGACCATCAGACAAATCCCTAAGCTTCCTAGAAGGAGCTCACGAGAAATATGTTTCTCAGCTGCCAGTATTCCACTCTTCCTTTAAAGGAGAGTGTGTTCTGGAAGATTATATATCCAGGCCCATTGAAATCAGTGGAAAGATCGTGGAAGAGGTTGGGTTTGATGAGATTCGCAAGCAGCTTGCAACATTGCACGAGCTTCGAATTCTCATTCTTGATGGCCTGCGCATCAATGGGGTGCTGGCTGGGCCCGATGTATCCGATAATAGAGAAAAGGAGCTTGAGAAGATTAAGTACACTTGTCCAAAGGTTATGGAGCTTAATTTGAGCCGCAATCTTATACGGAAGTGGTGCGAGATAGTCGATATCTGCGCTCAGCTGCCAGAATTGAAAATATTAAAATTAAAGTATACTACGCTGTGCCTTCATCTTTACTGTTCTACGATACAGACTGACTAGTTTATAGTGGAAATTTTTTTGAGGAAGTCAAGAACTGCTCTCCAGATATACTTTCTCACACAGTCAATAGCCTATTCTTAGACTTTACTTTAATGGACTGGGAGGAGGTATGGCACTGCCTTTTTCATCTTTGTGTACTTCATTCGCTGACACCTTTCTAAGATTGCCATGATATCCTCCAAATTCCCTGCACTAAGCAGCTTATCGCTGGAGAACAACCAGTTGTCGTCCACATCTGCTCCGCTATCAGCCATGATACAGGAGCTTTCACTGGACTTTAATGATTTCGAATCTCTGGACTCTTTAAGCCATCTTACGGCATTACGAAACCTTCGCCAGCTTTCTCTTCGAAGAAATAAGATAAGCAAGATCTATGCGTCGACACCCTCGGACTTCGTCTTTTCCCCAACCCTTGAATTTGTGGATGTATCATGCAACCAAATTTCATCCTGGAGCTTCTTGGATGCTTTACAGAAAATATTTCCGGGCATGGCACATTTACGAATTTCAGACAACCCTTTATATGCTCTTCCACCAGCTCCGACGAAAGTGACAGGATTACCTGAGGCTCAGATGACGGTGGATGAAGCTTTCATGCTGACCCTCTCACGGCTGTCTAACCTAAAAATTCTAAATTACGGCAAGATCACCCCCCTGGATCGCCTCAATGGAGAACTATATTACCTTTCACTGATTCGAAAGGAGATCCTTGTGCACCCTCCAAGTATAGAACAGGCAATAATCAGGTCACATCCACGGTATAAAGAGCTCTGCAAGATATACGAGACACCAGAGATTCAAAGAACGGAAGAGGACAAACAGTTCAGAGATATAGACCCTCGTTCCTTAGCAGCACAGTTGATAAAATTCAGGTTCCACCTGGCTGACTGTAGCAAGGGAGAAGGGAAAACCAATACTCATGTTTTTGAGAAAGAGATACCGGGGTCATTTGATGTCTACCTCATCAAAGCTATCGTAGCTCGGCATTTCTCCTTACCTGCACTGCAATTTAAACTAATATGGGAATCCGACGAATGGGACCCGGTAGAAAAGGGAACTGCGGAGGAAGATGAGTGGGATAGTGAGGATGCGGATGATGAAGATGAAGATACCCCACCTATCGATAGCAAACTAATACGACAAGGCAACAAGGAGTTTGTTCGGCGGGAGGTGGAGTTAACGGATTCTACTCGGGAAGTCAGGCACTGGTTTGCAAGCGACGTCAAGGAGGCAAACATCAGAGTAGAGCCTTTTTGATACCCCTTACTCACGAAATATCATCTTGTTTTCAACATATTCCTTCTAATGGCCTACGTCTAGAACGGGCACCCATCGTACGTAAATAATGTTAGATCTAGATAAGATAAGATAACTAAGCTTTTGTGATGAACTTCAAACATTTTGCGCTGCCAAAAGCTGCGACTTGAACCAAAACTTCGCGTCTATCTGGGATATAATATAACACGGCCAGAACATGGCAGAATACTGGAAATCTACAGTGAGCTTTACTATTCCGTTCTGATAGTAATATGTAGCTAATATCATTCTCTTTAGCCGAAATACTGGTGTAAGCACTGCAAGGTCTTCGTACGCGATACACCTTACGAACGAACTCAGCATGAAGCTACAGGAAAGCATCAAAGCAGCTTAAAACGGTTTTTACGAGATATACACAGAGATCAAGAACGAGGCGAAAAAGAAAGCCAAAAGGCAAAAAGCGAAATCGAGCGACTGAGAGGAATAGTATCCAACCCCGGTTCGTCGACGGGAGCCAAACGAGCACAAAATGACCCACCATGGAGGAAAGCAACAGCTACGGGAGCGAATACTACAGGCTTGACACAAGATCGAATGCAACAGGTGGCACAACTGGCAGAAATGGGAGTTGCAGTTCCTGAGGAGTTTAGGCCGAGTATGGCATTGGCTGGAGACTGGAAGGTTGTCTCCGAGACGCCAATAGAAGAGCATACTACCGAGACTACAGTTAAAAATATTGGCGTTCGAAAACGAAAAATGAGGGAGGATGAACAGGAAGAAGCAGACATGCAGCAGGAAGTTGTAAGAAAATCCTGGGGCTCAGCGATTCGCGAGTATCGGGCCAGTGAGGATGATTCGGCTGAACTTGATGCGCTCTTAAACATGACGACGAACATGAAGAAGGTTAAAACAAAAGTCAAGACGGATCCTGAGTCTAGAGATGCACAGGAACCTGCTGTGAAAAAAGAAGAAAATGCTGAAGACGACAGAGCTAATGTGCCTGTCAAGGATGAGGATATACCGCCTAACATTAAACAGGAAGAGACAGATGCGAGGGACGAGGCAGAGAATTCTCCTCCGGCTGTCATGTTTAAGAAGCGGAAGCCGAAAAATATAAAACGGTAACATATGCTTGTTTAAAACACCACTTGCTTCCTAATCTCAGAGTCAACCTTTGGCTTTGGAGGACACGACTATATTTCTGAGTAGCTATACAATCAAGTCCTTATCAAATTCTATCTATAGATACTGATATCTAGACTCTGATTTGATAGGTGCGTATAAGAAAGGCAACAGGCATAACGCTACCGGTTTACCTTATAGAATATGTACATTGAGCTGTAACAGCGCTGTCTACCCAAGTATATTGTCAAACCACAGTTCCTGTCGAATATATTAATCTGACCGTGTCGTGAATCTTAAAGTCATCGAAGCTTGGCATCGCCACTCTCATTTTTCTTAGTTGATATCAAAGATTTTGAGCCGCTTGAAAACATCTCGAGTCGCAACCAGCCTTTTGTGCAGACACCGCCAGAGCAGAGTGAGCCGAGAGGCCAGTGAACTGAGAGCACAGCCAGAGCTATCTTGTTGACCTGTTAAGTCAAGGTATCCAACTGCCCCCCCCCCCCCCCCCCAAAAAAAAAAAAAAAAAAAAAAAAAAAAAAAAAAAAAAGCGCTGGTGTCTTCTTTATCTTCTTTATCTCCAGGATACATTGCAGTCACATCTTTTCCTTTCTATGACCAAATTAGCCCTGTCCGGACCCTTCCCTAGCTCAGAATCTCATGTGAAACCGCGTGATAAGGCTGAGTGCTATATAATACTGCCTATGGATGATGTCTACAGCTCTAGCAGCCGTGGAATATTCCTAGGTCTGGCCAGCTATGATTGCTCTGTGACTTTTAACCACTTTCATCGCGAGGGCCTCAGCTATTTATAATAACATCACTATTCTCTGCATAATTGGCAAGGCTACATATCTGATGGAAGACTGTCTGGTTCCTGCTTGCTCTGCTGGATGGGATGTGGCTTCAACTATACGCATATCTCCAACACCCAGTTCTCTATCCTCGATTCGATGAAGGCGAAACAACAGACAAATATGGAGTCAACTGCTAACTGCCAACCTGTACAGATCAATTACCCGTCGTGGAATACTATTTATCGATTCCCTCATCGCGAATACCATCGAAGAGTTGCCGAAGGACTCTGTAACAAGACAGACGATGCGGAAAATTAAACCATTAGACGCATTTCGATAAAGCCACCCATCCCCAAACCCGAGCCAGCCATAAGTTATATTTGGACGAAGAATAATCATGACAGACGGCGAAACACCATTAGGCTCAGCATCAGCTCCAGCGACGACCATAGATGCCTCAGCGGAAGCTCAAACTCCTACTCAGGGCGAGCAATCTGCCACTACCCACGTTAACGGCCAGTCAAATACCACTCCGGAAGGATCGCAACACACATCAGCTGTAGATAACAGTTTGAACCAGCCTCCCGCGACCTCAAACCCTCCGCCACAGCCATCCGTACCGCAGACAGAAGCCCCGGATCCCGTCTATCAGCTGGCTGCCGCAAGCTCGGCGCTGGATGCCTCTCAGTCAGGAGCTGTTGACCATGCTGTACAGCTTCAAGCCCTACAGCAATTCAACAATGATCAGGGTCCTTTCGATCCCCATACTAACTCAGCCCCTCATGGCGCACCAGCTTCCGTTCCTCCAACAGCTCCAGCTCCAGCAGCCCCAGCTGCCGTAACCCATATCACTCAGTATTACGGCGAGATCCCAGCCGGAGGCTTCACAGATGGGTTCGAACTGGTAACAGACGAGAGCGCCGCGAATCGCATGAAGAGAGATGTCAAGCGAAGGACAAAAACAGGCTGTCTTACGTGTAGGAAGCGCCGAATAAAGGTAAGAAATAGTCTTCTCCCTGCTATTCCATGTTAGCCAGAGCAATTGTCGCATAAAAATACGCCCTTCAAAGAAGTACAATCCGTTTGTCTCTCAATGTCCTTGGTCGTTTGTTGCTTGATGAACTGTTTTTTCCTTTTCTTTGGCTTGCTGGGGGTTTTTTGCTCCTTTGGTCCCCGCGTCTGCAGCTCGCTTAGCATCAAAACGAAAATTCCCAGAAAACCCATCTCAACACCCGAATTAACATCACAGCCAGCAACACCAGCAGCCTTGTTCATGCTTTAGCCCTTCTTTTGCGCCAGATCGCTGCTTGTGACAATATCTTACTTCCGACTTTTCATTCTTCGTTTGTTTTCTTTTGTCGTGGTCAATTTCGATCGTGTTATCGCACTTATACCCACCTACGAGTCGCAAATTTGATGGATCCATACTGAGACTTGATACAGTGCGACGAACGGCATCCTGTGTGTCGAAACTGCGAGAAGAGTAAACGAGACTGCCTGGGGTACGACCCGGTGTTTAGAAGCCAGCCAGGTCCCTCATCGCTGCAGCCGGCGCCAACAGCACATCCCTCGCTTCAAGTTGCGCCCCAGAACCCTCATCAGGCTACCGGTCTCAATCAAGCGTATCTTCCTAATAATAGTACGGCGCATTCTGTTTCTCCCTCTATCAATACAGGTTCATCGGCATCACCCCCTCAGGAGAAGCTCGACTTTGGCACTGAACCGGAACCTACTCCGTTAGCAGCAGCTCAGCCGGCACAAGCTGCACCAGCCGCACCCGTCACAGCTTCAACTGCGCAATCGAGAAGTGTTACCCCTAGAGTTGCTGAAGGCCACCCATTAATCGCTGCGTCGACAACATTGCCCAATTCGGAAAAGATGGAACGTAAGTTATACCCCTACTCCATGCAAATATCAACGCCATAGTGTTAACATAGTTATAGCGAGACAACCTAAAATGAGTGAACTACTAGCAATTGGTGGATTTGCTTTACCAGAAGTTGATACTAATCCTCTGTCGCCTACGAAACTGGAAGAGGTAAAGATGCTGTACAGGATCTATGCTCAAGGAATGGACCGGCTGCTTGAATGTAACTGGTACGACTCGCACGGACTAACCCAATTACTTGGCAACCCTCGTCTGCTGTCCCTGTACTCTTCTCTCCTCGACGGATTCACCGATCCAAACATAAACGATGCTCCGGTAATTGCTCGTATGGAATCGTTCGAAAGCAACGTCATATGGGAAAGTCTTTGCCTATGCCGTGCAGCTCGAGCTCAGGAGCCGACTAATGGAACCGACTCTTCAGACTCGACGGATCCTCAGCTCATATCTGCTGTCAAGCGCCTATCTCTTCTTGAAGCCTTACTTACAGGAACTGTTCTTGAAAACAATCCCGTTTCTCGTCACAATTATCCAGAAGATGACCCTGCTGTCACCACATCTGGGTTGAACACACAGATCAAGAACCGCCAGCTGGGATTCTGGGAGTCGATGGGTGACTATCTGTCAATTCCGGACAATGAACCAGATGCGAGCGACAAACGGGACAAAGCTCTCTTCGCGGCTCGTGCGTTCCTTGATATGATCGAAAGCCGTGATGTCGTGTACTCTATTGCTGTGGTCAGGAACATTTCTAAATTCCAGCCGCGAAAGTTTAAACTTCCTGTTGCCTCAGACGAAAAGGACCCCGCTGCAAAGCTATATGTAGCATGTCGATTCCTTGAGGATGAAGTTCGTGGGAAGGCGACCAACCAGGTCACTCGACGTATCTCTCAGCTAACGGTCAGGTATTGGGATGAGCCCTACAACGTCTGATTATACAACCACGGCCCTTTGTCATTATCACATTGAGACTTCATCCCGCCATTTCTTTCTTCCTATGGCTGTTCCGAGTGTGCCTCTTCGTTTCATATTTTTGTCTATAGTTTCTCATTCGCGGCGTTTAAGAGAAGGCATTATGGGGGATATCCAGGATAACACGGAACCGGCTGGAGCTTTGTATGATATTTTTGGCCTTCTTTCTCCCTTATACTATGAAACGTTACAGTCACTTAGCCATTAGACTAGTGCACGATGAGTTCGAAAGAAATTGACCTTATCAATTTTATAAGATAAACTGCTTTATATTTTTCTTTTTCTTTGGTTGCCAGGCATCATCATGCGCTTGTTGAGTCACCTCCCATTCACCCAGTCTAGTAAGTGTCTCCATATATACTTCTCTAGATAAACGAATGTACCCATCAAATCAACAACTCACTGCTCTAAAGTCTTGCCTGTTCAGGTACAGGGGATCGTAATTTTCCTGTCTCTATCGCTTGTCTAACATTGCTAATCGCCCACTCCTCCATCCCGGTTTGAGTCTGTTCAGAAGCTTGTTAGCCTCCACCCTACAACTACCGGCATTCAAACAGAAGGCAACTTACTTCAACGCTCCAGGTGCCCATATGTGGAACAAGGATCACATTGGGGTTCCTGAGCAATCTTGGGTGGATTTGTGGCTCGTCTTCAAAAACGTCGAGCCCTGCGGAGGTTACCCTTCCGCTTTCGAGTGCCATAACAAGAGCTTCTTCATCAAGAACCGGCCCGCGAGCAGTGTTCACTATAATGATACCCTTCTTCATCTTGTTGAATTCCGCATAACTGATGATGTGTCTTGTGTTTCTCTGCAAGGGAGACATGGTTAGCTACACGAAGTACCCTGCACTGTGGCCGTATGCTACGAGACAGGGTATTGAGTGATAATAGGAATGTAAGACCAGGGATAGAAAAAAGGTGTCGGATCAGGAATGAAACGTACGTTCAGGGGCAGGTTCAAGCTTAAAACGTCGCTTTGAGCAAGGAGCTCATCAAAGGATACATATATTGCTCCTCCGGCTAAATCTTCACTCAGTTGGTTGCGATTATGGTAAATAACGCTCATTCCAAAGGCCTCGGCCTTCTTTTTGAGGTTACGTCCAATGCCTCCCATGCCGAGTATACCGAGTACTTTCCCCTGCGGATCGTGTCCAAGGGCAATTGGCTCGGGGGAACCCTTCCATTTGCCGGCTCGCAGGTTCTGCATACCGGCATTGAAATTGCGAAGGGCCCCGATAATTAAGAACATACTAACATCAGCCGTAGAATCATCTACAGCTGTAGGCACATTGGAGACCCGCAGCGGTGGTGATCGAGCACTGCAGGCTGCGACATCTACTTGGTCATACCCGGAGCCTGGTCGAGCATGTCAGTATAACCATGTATTTTCAGGGGGCTCATACAGCTCAGATACATCGTTCTCATACCGCAGTGGGCTAGGAACTCCATAGACTTTGGCAAAGCTTCCACCAATTCCTGATCAATCAGGCCAGTGATCGAGACGGACCCGAACGTCCGATAGGCTACCCGCACTCCATCCAGTTTACCATCACGGCATTCCTGAAGGAACTCAGCTCGATTGGTGGCTTTGGGCGTTACAAGCTCTCCAATATTGGAAAGGTTTCGCCATGTGTCATGAGCACTTTATATTCGGGGGCTCTGGGCCACTCCGTCCCCCCTCATGGGGAGAAGAAGGGCCGCAGCCATTCAAGTTAGTGCATAGGTACAAAAGATGGTAACAGACGGATACGTGTCCGTGATGTGTTTCATCGGCACGCCATACATATAATACCAGGGGTAAATAAGGACGGGAAGCCGTTGGTGCATATAAGGAAGCCCGTACATATAATACGACGTACGTATATGCAGGGACGGAAGACAGGCCTACTCTTTGACGCATATCAAAAGCAGATACGGCCGAGGGAAATAACGGATTCAGGGCATCATAAACTAGGGAATTAAAGCTGCAACGTACTGATCGATTTCTCCTAGCAGGAGAATTTTCGGTCTCTCAGCTGATGTCATCGTCAGTTCGCCGTTCCTTTGTCTGATTGCGGTATAAAACCCCTGGGCCAAACTTCTGCCGGCGACGGGAACTATCGAACTGCGTGGTCTAAGAGACTTTGCCAATAGAACAGGCCTGGTTGATAATCAGGTTAGGAAGACCAGCATCAGGATCTCGAGCGTTGATATATATATATATATATATATCATCTGGCTGTCGTGGGGTGGCTCCATAAATGATTTGTGGATCAACTTAAATAATCGCGGCCAAATCGAATCAAGAAGAATCATTCTTTCCAGCAGCTTATTTCCTGTGGCTCTGCGTTGTTCAAGACGTGATTCTACCAAGCGTCTCACTCTGCTCCAGAATTCGGCCGAGTCAGTAACTAACTAGTTAATTCTTCATCGATGTGGACTAGTTATAGTTATCATTATTTCTTGCAGCAAACCCATCAGTTTGCTGCTCAGTCGAGCTTATTTGCGCTTGCATCTCTTCGGCGCACCGGAAGAGGGCCAAAAAGGGGCTCCTGTCAAGCAAATAACGGTCGATAGTTGTTGATATTATAAGAATTTGGATTTGACCTGGCGAGAGGCGTTTAACAACCCCAGAAAAGCTGAATATCTAACTGCGTTGTGCAGCTTTATGTATGCTGGTCGTTTATTCTCTTTTGACATGAAGGCGTCTGCCATGTCGTGCAACTTTAGGCCGGTAGATCACTTAGTTAGCTAGATGGGACCCGCCAGATGATCAAATATCACCTATGGGTTTGGGCGGAAGGGTCTGACGTTGAACACGGCGTTCTCCGTGCGTATAAGGATCCCCAGTACGGAGTACCCATGATTTGATTGCTTGAAACTTGTATCATCACATAAAAGGTGAAAAATGGTTGCATGAAAATTGCCACCCGAGAAGGGATTTTGCATATATCACTCCTCAGTCAATGCTCTAGTCCAGTCGAACTTTTTCCAGCGCTTTTTGAATCCGTCAACCCTTCTATCAGTGCCGCTGCGCCACCTCCCTTGCCGCTTGATCACCTCAGGGCCCAGGTCGAGCATGCCTCCAATAATTTCTCGCGCAAAGAGGTCCCCTTTTGGCCATCGTTTAGGGTCTTCAACCACATGTCCTAACCCGCCATCGAGCTCAAACCAGACGTGGAAATATGGCATCTCCTTCGCTAATGTGTTGCGGAACGCAAGCTTTCCGCCGCCTTGTCGGGCTTTGGCAAGTGTGTCAATGATCTTTTTATGCTGAGTCCATTCCTCGTCCGCGGAGAGAATTGCTTCCCTGAAGAACGCTGGGGCAGTTTCTCCGAGACTATACGGCAATGGTACGGCTTCCATAGCTGCGTGTCGTTTCTGGCCGGGCCGGGCTGCATTCTCGTAAAAAATAACGTCTCGTCCCTGGTCGTGATACAACCTTGTTAGACATTTCATAAAGTTCCGGATCTCCTCCCACTCATCATCGTCACATTCTAAAAGGTTAGTTCGATGTTGGATGGGTACGATGCATGTACTCCCTTCATTTAGCTCAGGCTCCGTTGGAAGAGTGAGGTAAACACGAGTTGCTAGCGATACCACCGGCGCAAGGGGAGGTTTCCCAGTGTCCTCGTGGTGGCACAAGGGACAGTTATCCAGAATGCGATTCATCTTCTGGAATTCACTTATTGACGCGTTTTTAAGGTTGATTTCTGACTTGTGGACTCGTTTCGCAAGCTTGGAAGCATTCTCATCCATATAATCAAGATCGTTCTATATCCAGTTAGCATTTGTCAACGATATATCACATAGAGGGCTACCAGGACTCACGTCAAATTTGGCATCTTTGGCAATTCTTTCAGCGAACCGTTGCCCTTCTCCTGCACCTCCGCGGTTTCTGCGTTCTTCACGAACCATATCTTCAATGGTCATATCCTCGTTCTCTTCTACCTGGCCCCTCCCTCTACCGCGTTTGGTTTCGGCTGGACGTACTTCAGCCCGGTTACCCCCGGCCAACATGCGATTGTCCATGACCCCCAGGACGACGATATCGGCCTCTTTTCGGTTTGCCGCTACGGAAACAGCTGCATTGTAGCGGGCTTCTAACTGAGCTGCATCCGATGCACCTCTTAGCTTCGCCTTCATCATCTGAGCCTTTAACTTGTTTAGAGCGCTAGCATCTAGCACGGTGGTCTCCCGCGGAGCTGGTTCTGTCTTCACCGTTTCCCCTTGTGCTGAGGGTTCAAGCTCCGAGGCTGGTATTGCGCTATCATTTCTCCTAGTTGGCTCCATATCCAACTTTCGGGCTCTAAACAGTTCCCCGGAGGGTTTCTCCTTCCCAAGGTAATCCTTCCCGTATCTCTCTCTCCGGTCGAGTTCAATTTCTTCTTCCCTGGCATTGTCAAAGAACCGTAGATCACCATAACGTTCCAAAGCAACTTCTTCAACTGTTTTCCCACTTTCATTCGCCTGTCGGTAGACCGCTTTGAGCTTCGTCATGCGCCATTGTGATCCCTCGTCACCAAATGTGTAGTCCACATCCACTGGATCACTTTTCCGTGTAGTATCAGCGTCCTCCGCAACGTCAAGAAGATGGCGATTCAGCTCTTTTTCATGCAATTTCTGCCCGAAGTCGACCTGAAGCATCCGAGCTGCGGGTGTCTCCTGTGGTTTCTCCTTGGGCCGGTGTATATAATCAATATCTCGAGCTGAAGGCCCTTCCATCCATGAGTCCCTCTGAAGCTTAGCCCCAGTCTCTGGCTCTACAACAGGTCCTTGTTGCTCTTCTTTCGTATTGTCTCTGTCAGCGCTTCTGCTCCGGTATCTGTCTCGGTCTCGGTCTTGATGGCGTCGTTTGTGCCGATGCTCTCTCTCCTCGCCATTGCTCGTTGAATGCCGAGATCGCTTATGCCTGCGTCTTTCGTCGTCGTCTTCATCCTCCTCTCGACGGCCATGTCTATCATGCGGGGAACGATGCCGGTGGTGGTGTCGATGGGAGCGGTGCTTAAAATCTTCGTCGCAGTCACGGTCACGGTCACTGCGGTGTCGATGTCTTCGCCTCGATCTTTCATGTTCTCTCTCTTCTCTCTCTTTCTCTTTTCTGTTATTCTCCGCCAGCTCTCGCTCAAAGTCTTCTAACGTCATTGTGTCCTGGAGAGAAATTGGTTGTATGTATTGAAGTTTGTAGATTGCTTCGGGGGTTCGCAAGATTTAATCTGGAGCATTCAAAATGACGTCGCGGATCAACCAAATTTAGTGCTTCTAATCTTTTTCTTCCGCCAAAAGTTTTTACAACCTCAAAACAACAGCTCCTGTTGCGCTTGGTCACAGCCGTAGCGCCAGGCGTCATCCTCTTCCTACATATTAGAGAATACGAGGGCCTGTTTTATCACCTTTGACAACCCTTCTTCTGTGGATTTCGCTTCATTGACCAGATCGCAACCATGGCAGCCCCTCCTGTCGCAGTTGTCTGCGTCGGGATGGCAGGTAGGCCAGCTCCCTCTCTCTGATAAATAAGCCGGCTCTGCTGCTTAAGACGGGAAACTAATGGTTGAGCCATTGTATAGGATCCGGGAAGACGACGTTCATGCAAAGAATTAACTCCTACCTGTACAGCCAAAAGAAGTCTCCGTACGTAATGAACCTCGACCCAGCAGTACATTCAGTTCCGTTCGAGAGCAACATCGACATAAGAGACTCAATAAACTATAAGGAGGTCATGAAGCAGTACAACCTTGGACCAAATGGCGGCATCCTGACTTCTCTAAACCTGTTCGCCACGAAAATTGATCAGATAATGGGGATTCTGGAGAAGCGCGCATTGCAGGCTGCCACCCCAGAACAGCCTGCAGCCCCAAAGCGAATGGAACATATACTTGTGGATACACCTGGTCAGATAGAAGTGTTTGTATGGAGTGCATCAGGAAGTATACTTCTGGAGTCACTGGCGTCGTCGTTCCCTACCGTGATTGCATATATTATTGATACCCCACGGACAAGCTCGACGAGCACGTTTATGAGCAATATGCTTTATGCCTGCAGCATTTTATACAAGACAAAGCTACCGATGATTCTAGTTTTTAATAAGACGGACGTGAAAGATGCCGACTTTGCTAAGGAATGGATGACCGATTTTGAGAAGTTCCAGGCCGCTCTAGCGGAGGAGGAACAACACGGTGCCTTTGGCGGCGGTGAGGGTGGTACTGGAGGAGTTGGAGGTGGCAGTGGATACATGGGCTCATTCTTGAACAGTATGAGCCTGATGCTCGAAGAATTTTATCACCATTTGAGTGTTGTGGGAGTCAGCTCCATGACGGGAGACGGAGTAGACGACTTTTTCGCTGCAGTAGAGGAAAAACGCAAAGAGTTTGACCGTGACTACAAGCCTGAGCTTGAGAGGAAGAGAGAACAGAGGGAGAAAGAGAAGCTGGAGAGACGGGATGTTGAGCTGGGAAAACTGTTGAAGGACATGAATGTTTCAGGCCGCCCAGCTTCGTCAAAGGATAAAGAAAACCAAATTGAGACCATCTCTGATGCAGAAGAGGATGACGATGAGGATGAGGATGAACGACCTAGCCAGCGAGACGATGCCGGGCTCTCACAGCGGTATAGCAATGCCCTGGCTGATTCTGGAGACGGTCAAGCCGGCGAAGATAGCAGTTTTGCACGGTACCTAAAATCGTCCAATCTGGGATAGTCATGATGGGGAATATGTAATTTTTTTTCGTTATCAGATACCTTGTATGGTGTAATGATTGCATGTTTATCTTTTTTTTTTTTTCTCCCTCTTCCACAAAATATCTAAACATACATGAATTATGTCACATATGAGTGGTAGTCAGGCGATAAAAACGGCTGAGGATGGGTTTGAGTCTACCCGAACGCAGAAGAATTCTTTTCCTGCCTTCAGCAGGCTTGATTCCATCAACAAGTCTTCTGCCTGCCTCCTTTCCCTTCCAACTAGATAGAGGAGCTCCTTCAGAGCCTTAAGAATGCTATATGGTGAAGTCATTTATATAAGCCATTGCATAAGGGAATGCTCAACACCTTGCACTGGATTGGAGCGGAAATATGTAGCGTGCCCTCATCTCACCTTCTTGACTTCGTAGATCTCCAGTTCCCTTAGACTGGCTTTTCAGCTCCGGTTCCGCATCCGAGTTAGGATCAGCCGGCTCCTAAGCTTGGTATCAGAGTGCGAAGCCAAGTATAACTGTCATATCACTCGTACTAGTTGCTTTAGTCCTTCATGATGGTGATTCGAACGGTTATCGTCATATTGACACTGAAACCCTGAATATTGATAGTGCTGTAGCAGTGGTTTGCAGTTTTTTGGGAGTTCAAGAGCTCAAAAAATACGTATGCTCGCCCGCTCTCTCGATTGGAGGTTGTATTAGCGATCAAAATTGGTCAATTTAATGAGCTTGAAACTGCTTGATAGATCTTGATAATCTTGATAAACGTAAATAAAATCTGTCGCTGTAACAGATGTGAGCTGACTAAGCTGGAACTCTACTCGACATGACGTCATCGCCTTTTATTTAATGAAGAACAAGAAAGCTGAAGCAACAAACAGCAACAAAACAACAGGAATTTCTTTGTACGCGACGGCATATCACAGCGATAACGCCCCAAATCTGTCCAATTAAGCAGTATATATACCGGTTCACCAGGCTATGGACGTGAGTGACACCTTGGAAATTGTGCTTTCATATCGGACTGCCCCTCCCCAGCTGACACTTGGCACCAGGGCTTCTATCCGTACTCATATGGCACCTTTGCCTGGCTGGCACTCCAGGGCACCGCTCTCCTATTCACTCCGAAGCTCATAATAACTACGCTGGTTGATGAGACCCGGCAGCCTACACGTAAGACCAAGCCATTGATATCCCCCCAGCCTGGCTCGTTCAAATTAAGATTCAACATGTGCTGACGCTGGATGGAACCTACCTAGCACTTGAGATATACTTTGCTAGAAGCTGCGGAATAGGTCAGGTATCGCTAGGCTTGATATTTCTGATCCTGACTGGCGCACTACCACTCGCTTCTTCGTACTCGATCACTGCCGACGAGTCCGACCCCAAAAAGGAATATGCTTTCCCGATACTCCTGATCAGCTCTGGTTTTCATGCAGTGGTAGCTGGCTATACGTACTCATGGTATTCTGGCACGGGACAGATGGGCTTCGCAGCCGGGATGCTGGCGTCAGGCTTTTTGGCTGCCATGGGACTCTGGTGCATGCTGTTTGCCGGGTCGAGCAGGATCAGTAAGAGGACTGGTGCTGACAAAAGGACGTCTGGGTTCCCATTCAAGAACGTAGAGGCGGATAAAAGGAAGAAGAGATGATTTCTGATATATCTCTATAGCATCTGTGTGATTAACCAGAGCTGCCAATGTTACTCGTCTTGATCCTGCCTTCACATTCTAGCTGTCACCTCCTCCTCCAGCTTCTGCCCTGCAACTTCTGCTCTTGCCACTGTAGCTCATCTACTACTATAAAATCTACCCATACACTGCTATACCAGCCCGATCACCCGTCTTCTGGAGTCTACATGGTCGTCCGTCTAAAGAAAATAAGCATTTTAAGAATAACCATCTGGCCCGGCTTGGCGTCCCACCCGCGCGAAGACGAGAGCAAGAAAAAGTCACGCCGCTTCAACTGCGCCGCCCA
The DNA here is from genome assembly GCF_000151425.1 of Trichophyton rubrum CBS 118892. Taxonomy (NCBI): domain Eukaryota; kingdom Fungi; phylum Ascomycota; class Eurotiomycetes; order Onygenales; family Arthrodermataceae; genus Trichophyton; species Trichophyton rubrum. Next base: position 855,691 of record NW_003456420.1, on the reverse strand, counting down.
GCTTTGCCCGCAGCCACCAGCAGTCCACCCTCTGGAACGCTGCAGAATCCATCGCCAGTTTAGCCAGCGCCAGCTCCATCGTCATCATGGTAGACAGCGGGCCGAGCGAGCTGTCTGGCCCCCACGACCTGCGCGACCAGCACGCGACAGCACCGCCTACCGATCCAGAGCTCGAGTCACAGCTTCACAGTCTCAATGCCGTCCAGTCGCTCGCCTCGCCGGTTGTCGACTCGTTACAGCAGCATCATCAGCAGCAACAACAACAACAAACATCCGGAAGAGGCATATCATCACGAGGGACATTCGACGCGGATTTGAACAATGCAGCAGAAGGACACCTTTCGCCAGCAGTACGGTCTGCCGGTCATGGCCTGGAGCAGATCGAGCAGATGGACCAGGTTGACATCACCTTCCCTAGTGACGGGATGGTGTTGAGCACTCCGCATGATGCCAGACTCTCACAGCACCCGGACGACGTTGCTGGCCATCAATTCGTATCGCCAACGAACAATGACATGCAGTTCTCGCCGTTTACCCAGCAACACCTGCCACAGAACATGATACCCCATTTCCAGTCCCCGGGCCAGGCAGGCATGCCTCAGGGGGGCAGCGGTCACGCCAACGAAGGCCATTTCAAGAATATGAAATGCGTGCCCAACCCGCCGGACCTCCAGAAATGGAGAGAGAAGCTGTTCAACGTGGAAGACACGATTGTCTTGAGCGAAGAGGAGTAAGTGGTACAATATCACCATTGTGAACCCAGTGGTTAACTTCTCCCAGGTTCCAAACATATTTCCCCCATGTAGACAATGTCTACTCCCACCGGTCCACCCAAAGATACAAGCGCAAGCCCTTTATATCCCATTACTGGGACTGTCGGCTAAAAGGCCGCCCACCAGGAACCCCAAAGACCCATGACCCCAATAAGAAGAAGCGAAAGAGAACTGCTCGAGAGCGCAATCTATGCGACGTCAAGATAAAGATCACGGAATACTTCCCTGGCGCCATGAATAGTTCCCAGGATCTTCCATCGGGATTTGAACAGCCTTCCCAGGCTTCTTCACCCTCTGATCTCCTGGTAGTACCTGGCTCATCAAACTCAAATCTAGACGGGTCTCAGCCGTTCGGCGTACTAACACCCAGTGCAACCTTGCCGCCAGGCCATCCTGGTGTGACTGGGGCTCGATATTACACGATTCAACGTGTAAATGGGAATGGGGGAAATGGAAGATCAGACTCCGTCGAAGGCCCGCATCGGCATACCCTTGAAGAAAGTGACCGGATCAAGAAGAATAGCGTGCAGAGGAATCTACTAAAGGAGGAGAAGGACAAGAAGAAGTCAACTGTACGTCAATATACTCCTTAGAAACTACCCCGATTTCTCCGTTTGGCTGTTAACAAAATGTGTAGACTCAGCAAAAATCATACCATAGCCGTGCATCTGGATATGCATATTCCACCGTGAAGAAACATGCAAAGGAGAGCGACTTGAAGCTCTATGGCAGCTGTTTCTGGTATGTTTTCCCTGTATCCATTGATTGCAAGACCGGTGAATTAACGGCTATCCATTAGCCCCTTTGTACAGAGAGTATGGATTGCCCTCGAGGTCAAGGGAATACCATATCAGTATATTGAAATCGACCCATATAAGCAACCAGACTCTCTACTTGAAGTCAACCCCCGTGGCCTGGTGCCAGCCATTCGACATGGCAACTGGGGATGCTATGAAAGCAGTGTTCTTCTTGAATATGTAAGGCACTTCTAGCCTTCTTGTCTCGAGATTCCCATGTATTAACAAGCATGTTTCTATTAGCTCGAGGATTTAGACATTGGCAAGCCCTTGTTACCTCCAGGAGATCCGCAGCTTCGTGCACATTGCCGTCTATGGGCAGACCATGTACGTATACACATTTTGCAATTAATTCTTCATTTAAACTAACCATGTCGCGCTTTAGATAAACCGCCATATAATACCCTGCTTTTACCGGCTGCTGCAAGAACAAGAGCCAGGGAAACAAATTACGATCACTGAACAATTAAAGGACCATATAAGCAAGCTTGTCAACGCCTCACATGTACATGGGCCGTTCTTCCTAGGTCGCAGCATCTCGTTTGTTGACATCCATTTTGCTCCATGGATGCTAAGGCTTACCCGGGTATTAAAACCCTACCGTGGGTGGCCTGATCCAGAAAGGGGCAGCAGATGGGCTGCGTGGATGGAAGCAGTGGAGTTAGATGAACATGTTATGGCCACTACGAGTGCCGATGATTTATACTTGGATAGCTACCAAAGATATGCAGGTGAGTAAGAAAAATACTTCCATTTCAGCCTCGTCAACTTGTTAAATAAGGTATATCGTCTTACAGAAAACCGTCCAAACACATCCCAACTAGCTAATGCTATTAATGCCGGACACGATTTACCCTGAGAGGGATGGATGCAGGAATTGAGGATTTTAGTAGTGTGATATGACGGACTGCCATTTTGTATCACCATTCGTTAGTCCCAACATGTATACCATTCGTTAACCAAGGTTTAACAGGCTGTTATAACAATGCCTTTCCTCCGCTGTATAGAAGAGGTGAAGTCGCCTCTTATGAAACATCACAATGTAACGTTCATTTGTGACAGTTCCTTAACTCGTGGATGAAGATGTGTCCGCTATGAGTTTCGCGCATACCTCCGATCTCCAATCCAGAATTTAGGCTATACGTATCCTCACAGCCTATATTCCGCTCGTAGCTTGTTTCACCCATAGAAGCAGGATGCAAGCTGTAGGTTTTATAACCTTTTTTGAGTAATTCCCGTAGGGTATCTTAGCATAGACAGGGCTTTTTTGTTACCTGGCGAGTGGTAAATGCCCGATATGTCGATATGTCCAACGTCGACCAGCGAGCAGCTTGAGTGCCCGATCTGGTATTGGTGCATATTAAATATTTCTCCAGAATATGGAGCTAAATTGGGCGTTGTGTCAGTACTGACACGCGAGATATACCAGTAGACTCGTCTCAGGTTGTTTGTATCGTAAGATATCATCGGCATCCTTTATCAACCTCGCCCACCCCGTGATGGAAAACCGCCAAATCCACCTCTGCCACTAGAATCTGGTCCTCTGGGACTTCTGATGGGTGCTTGCAGTTGAAGAGATTGAGACTGCATACCCAGCTGTGGCTGTAAAGGTGCTTCCCTACTAAATTCACCCACTGCGCGTTCTTTCTCCTTTCTCTGAACATAGCTCGAGTTTGTTTTTGGGGAGTAGTTTGGGTCGAACAGTCGGCCTTGCGTTTTGGGAGATGCATTAGCATTATCTCTGTCCCTCCGTTCTTTATTTTCTCGATTGCCTCCGGTATTAGACCTGTTATTTCGTCCTCGTTTCTTTCCCTCACCACCTTGATGTTGTCCCTGGCGCGGCGGGGTGCCGTTGCCAGGAGATGATGCACCTGAACCTGGAGTGGAGCTACCGAACAATCTCTCACGAACCTCTTCGTACTTGCGTTGCTTTTCCTCCCTTTCCTTTTGAGCTTTCGCGACTCTTTCTTCGTATGTTAATTTTCCAGGCTTCCCTTCAAAATCTTCATCATCATCATCATCTCCCTGACCTTGATCTTGTACTGATAGTCCCTGAATGCCTGATTCAAGTCCGGATCGGTTGCTCTGGGGTTTGCGCGCAAGAACCTTCATGGGTACTTTGTATTCGGACTTCAAAGGAACCGTAGACCGAGACTCGAGGAAGTGGAACGTTTGCGGTGTTTCGCTACAAAAAATTCTGTATTAGGCCCCGAGCAAGCGAAAATTCAAAAGATTGATAGGTATCTCACGCTTCAGCCCATAGCTGTCGGTTAAATTCAGCATGTTCTGCTCGGCGCTGGGCCTTTGCAGCTCTGGCGGACAGCTTTTTCTCAGGTACTGGTTCACGAGCTTGCGATGGTTTCTATTTGACAAAAAATGGTCAGTATTGAATGTCCAATGGTGCAATAATAATGTGGTTGAAAAATAAGTTGATGGGTAGGGGGCATACATCGACAATACTCTCCCAGTCCGCGTCCCACGCATCTGGTATTCGATCTGTTCGATTCATGGTACAGCTGGGGGGTATACAATAGACCAAAACGCTATTATATACCACAAGATCCCTTTCTATATGTCTATATCGCGGTGTATGTCCAGGCCAAAGACGCTGCTCAAGATTCTCCTAAGCGGGGGGCACTATAACAGCCGAAGGGGTGAAAGGGCACTATTATGCTAGGTTTATCCCCAAGAGAAGAGATAATTGTAGTATTTAAAGGGAATCAAGAGTCTAACGCTTACAACACGCCTGGTGAAAGAGTCACAAAATATCCGGTTTGTTTGCTGTCTTCGACTTGTCAACTTTTCGATCTTTTCAAGACAATTGGGAAAAAAGTACCTATCACGTGATCCATGTATCGATAACGATTCCAATGACGACGAAACGACGAAAAGCTCGTAGAGACGAAGTCATTATCAAACAGCTTACCTTAGGGATTTGGGGGAAAGTGAAACTGCTTTATAGTAATTTGAAGAAAGTGCTTTCTTCAGAAGATAGACCATCCAAGATGGCAGGTAGGGAAGTCACATTCCCGGTTTACAAGTAAGAAGCTGACATTTGTCTAGACGATTTCGACTCCGAGATGCTCTCTTCGACTTCATCGTCCCCCACCCCAGGAAGTCCTCAGACGCCAGCAGGAGGTACCGGGATAGCCAGGAACAGTATATCAGCAATGCCGGAGCTATCACCACCCGGGTCTCACGGACCTGCGACTCGAGAAGTAGCCATGACGGGCTTTAACGAGAATCTCAAGGACTCCGCGCCATTAACTAGCATCTCTGAGAAAAACGACGAGGAAGCCGAAGATTCTACGAGTAATTTGCCAGCAGTACTGCGAGAGGAACCCGGCGCATCGTGGATGAACAAGAAGGCGGACGAAGAAGCGAAGAGGGCACTCGAGTTCGTTGTAGACAAGGACTTCAGCCTCAGTACGTTTATCCGGAAGTCTTTTTTACTTCGGTATCTCGCCAGAACTGGCTTATCGAGCACGTTAAGATTTACTAACGGTTTTCTGGTAATAGGAGAGTTTGGTGACCCGTTTGATGATAGAGGTGTAAGCCGATGGAAGACGAAATGATAAACACGGCATCATGGCAACGAATAAATGACCCTTTTCACTTTCTACGACATAATATAAGGCACATGGGAATGGTTTAACAGATGCAACATGCATGAATAATACTCCGTAGCTGGAGTCGAAATAGTCGAAATAGTGAGAAACTGTGGCTTGTGATGGGGGCCTTGGTTGGCACGGCAACGGGCTACTAGCAGGGGGTGAAAACATCATCATGGAGAAGCAAAGGAAGGAAAAAAAAAAAGAAAACGCGCCAAACCATCCAGGCCGATGACTGAATTAGTTCAGGATAACAATCATCATATCTTCAGCTTTCTATCACATTCATTATTGTGGACTTGGTCTTTCGTCATCGACTACGGAGCACATGTTATTATACTCATTCTCCTTTACACCACCCAAAAGCCAGCTGGTTTACAGATAACCAGGACAAGCAGCCCCTTTACCTACGGAATTGCAACTGACAGCGAATATCTATTGCTCGAGCGAATCGCTATCCCAAAGGCTATATCTATTTTCATCATTGTGCAAACAGGACAAAATGCGTTCTCCAAGAAGGTACGCTTCCACAAGCTTCAAGCTTCACTGGCCTCTCTGCCTCAGGCGCAGGCTCAGATTCACCTTCGCACCCATCCCTCACTTATGCAAAGACACGTCGACAGCAAGTGAAAATCTAATAATAACTTAATTCACGCTGTAGGAAGAGTCGCTTGTTCGATCACGACCGCTTTAGGTTCACTCCGGAGGCAACGTCAAAGAAACCAACTCGCCTCTGGGACCGCAGGCCAACAACGCCTGTCCTCCCACGGTCCAAGACACAGAAGATCTGGAAGAGGTGTACCGATTCTACGTCATTAGAAGTGAACAGCATGCACGACACGGATACGTTTTCTACAGAGATCAACTTGGCCGCGACTCTGGCCGCGCTACGTGGCGTGAAGAGGTTGCGACTGGCGCATACCCCGGAGTGTGAGCGTGGACGGTCGTTTTTGGAGACAAAATGGGAAGCGCAGACGGAAGACCGACGACGTGAGTGGCTTATTATTGTTGCGCTTGCTGCGATTGTCTTCGCTGGGATGTCTTGATGATGGAGGGTACTGATTTGTTGTCATGTAGGAAAATACGTTGCGCCAGCGGAGAGCGCGCAAACAACGGCATCAGTCGACTTCCTACTTCGAGCGAATGGTGGGACCGAGGGTGTGGAGGTGTCTGATGAAGAGCAGGTTCATTGTAGTAGCTCTTACAACGAACCCAGAGACATTCCTCAGCCCGAGGAGACTGCACCAGAAGTCAGAACAATGCCAGGAGAAGTCAACCAGGAGAAATCAAGCACAGTTCACACAGAATGCCAACCAGATGATAGCAGAGAACCCGAAGAAGAGACCTTCTTTGATGCCGTAGCGGAACCTATGGCTGTCATGCCTGAGCAAGGAGATATACCCCTCCAGGCCTCACCAGTGCGGAAGATAGCTATTCTCGACGGCGACGATGCAGAGATTATTTCTGACTTCCTATCCAAGGCACGGGCTAAGAGGGCTGCCAATACGCCGGTGAAGAAAGATGCTAGTGTCGACCGTCTGCTGGAATCGCCGACTCCCAGCGCACGACGCATCCTGGAAGTCGTGGACGGGAACTCACCTCGTTCGCATAGACGACATTTATCTCCTGAGAAGCTCCAGCCTCCCGACTTTTATTTTAACCGACGGTCGCCCCGCATTGTTGCGTCCAAATCAACGGACCAAAAACCGTTCGAAAACGTCTGGGATGGATCGATAGCACCTAGCTCTCCTGTTGTTGAAGTAACGATCGAGCATGCCCGGTATCCGCCCAGGGTCCCGGACCAGATCCCAACACGCCGCCGAAAGGGCACTGAGTTCGTTTTTATGCAACGAACGGACGACCAGCAGACAGCCCTTCTGACCAAGGCGAACACGAGATTGAACAAGGGCAGCAAACCCCCACACAAATTGTTGCCAATTCTCAATAAAGCGATTGCAGCGCTGGGTACGGATCTAGAAGATGGCCAGCATCGACACCGAGACCTGTCAAAGAAACAAGTCAGATGGAACGACGCTGCCCTAGTCGAGTACTGCGGGGAGAAAAAAATTCCCGAGTTTGACTTGGAGGTTTACCAGAACTCGGAGGCAATCGAGCGGAACCTACGTTCATCCAGCAGACGGAACAACAATACGAGCAAAAACGAAGAGCATCCGCCTGAAGCGACGGAAAGCTACAAACAAGAGGATCAACCGGCTCCATTCCTTGCACCTATCGTAAAGATGCCCGCACCAGCGAACCCATACCGCTCCACTCCCATGCCGAGAAAAATGCGGAAACTGGTGGGCGCAAAACACCTTGACGTTCATCCAAACGAAGGAGAAAGCCCGCCAGTCACCCGCATCAACTTGTCTATGAAAACTGCGGGGGTGTTCCCAGGCACTCCGCTCCGACACAAGAAGACGTTCTCGTTGGCCCAGGGGGTGCCGCGGACTCTTTCTCTGAAGCCAACGAAATCAACCACGTCAACCTCATCAGCGTCCATGACTTCCGGATCTGGATCGGGATCTGGCTTAGGGTCCGGCATTAGCTACCCAACCGTGCTACTCAGGAAGCAAACGAAATCATAGTAATGTGTCGTACGGCGTACCAGGAGTCGTGAGAGCTGTAATAGGGAAAAGAAAGCATAAAGAACTACCCTATTTTGATGGGGGGTGGGGATTAAATTTGAGGTAAAGAGGGCTGAGCAGGGCAGTGCGATACTGAATTCATTCCATCTTGGCTTCTTTATTTGGTTCTCTCATCAGGGCATTCAAATTCAGGGTTTGATTTGGTGTTACGATCAAGCATTGGCGCGTTATTCTTGGGAGACAGCTAATTGATCCCTCGGGCAGGGGAGAGGAGTTATAGGGGTTTTCGATAACTTTTTGATACCAGGACAAATTGCAGACATTGAGGCCACATTAATAATTCAGATACCTTTTTCACCATTCCTATCTTCTCCAATCAGCTGTCTAGAAGAACTTATCTCTTCTAGATCTATTCTATCTCTATCAAACGGGCACTGCGGACTGACGTCGTTGACAGCGAGGGTAACACAGCCCGTATACCCTGTACGCCCATAACTGATCCCTGGTGGCCATGTGCTTTGTTTTTCTCGAGAAAGCAGCGCCTTGCCATGGCTAGTTTGACTTGGTGACACGTCAGTTTGCATGCGATGACGCAGGAGACACAAGCCGATCCTATCAGGGCGAACTATAGCAACATCGTGGATTGAGGGTTGTCACGAGGCCGCCAGGTACCCGGCTATACATCTTGAGCACGGCAAACGGAAAAAGGGCCAGGTTCAGTCGAGCTGAGCTGCCGGCTCCAGCGCTATCATGTAACTAGCCGTTCAACAGTGAGGAGATGGTGAGAACACAGCTCGATTCTATTGATCTTGGCTTGCAGAGAGCCAAGGTCCTAGTCGAGCGATCAAGGGGTTTCCAAGGAGTGACTACAGGGAGGGTAAGCGCAGAGATGCAGGGTTTGGTCGGTCGACATCGAAATTCGCCTTTATCCCGGTAGCACTGCAGGCTAAATCTGGTACCGAGCAACCTCTGATATCAATACCTGAAGAGATTCTCACGATGATTTCCTTGACGTTGAAAGGAAACCACCAGCAAAGACGGAAGATGGAAGGACAACAGCTAGGGCTAGACCAGGTCATGTGACAAAGCTTGGTCTCCCGCAGTCCCAAAAAAAAACTCAATTTCCACAGAACAAAAACAAAGGCGAGACGACGGAGAAGGTTTCCACTCGTTATTTTGCTATCTCTTTTTTTACTAAATTATGTCTCATATTGTCTACGGGCTTATTATCTCCGCTTAGTCGTCTTTTTTAATTCTTCTGCTTCTCCCACTCGGTCCTTTTTATGGCGCTTCTTCCGCCGACTATGACGAGCTGCGTATTATGTCATCCAAACCGGCGGAGTGGGCCGTCTCCCGATCAGGACTAGCGTGACCCTGCGGTTAATTAGAGTTTTACACCAGAAGTGCGCCCGCGTACCAGCCGGTAATTTTTGTTACGTCGTGCTCGGCGGCTCTTGGGGGAGCTCGCTGCAGCATAAGCCGCCGCCGACAAAGGACCAGGCAGAAGGGTTAGCTCGGCAGGCAATAGTCTGCGCAGACAGCGCCGAGAGCGGTGTGAATTTCTTTCTGGCGCCATGCTATGCTGCTGCAGGCGGTAGTCGATGGAGATAGTTCGGCGTTATGGGAGTGACGGTACGGGGACGGCCTCGGGCGTGTCAGGTGACGCCTAAAAGCTCCCTCCACTATGCGACCTTGGCCGTTTTTCTTCTTCTCCTGCTTGATGACACTTCATCTTCTTCACTGCAACTCCAGGCATCCTCTTCTTCTTCTTCTTCTTTCTCTTCGTCTTTTTACTTATCATAGTCTGCCTGGCCTTCTATTCTGCTGCTACTCTACTGTCTGTTCTAATACAATATCCCGTACGTCTGCTTACTTTATCAGGTACTTCCAAGTCAGTCGCCTCCTTGCCAGAGGATCAGATCCTCTCGCCTCAACCTCTTCGTCTTCCGCTTCTTCCCTGTCTCTGCCCCCCGATACCTCTGCATATACACCTCCTGTTTGTCCGTGGGATAGCAATAAGGCACTGCACCGGCTTGGCTCGGAGGTCGTGTATAGATAGACAGTTCGAGAAAGACGCGGGCCAGCCAACCCAAGAGAACCACAACCAACCAACAAGAGAGAGAGAAAGAGAGAAAGAGAGAGAAGAGAGTGTCAGTCTCGCAGATATATTGGGAGAGTCTCCAGTCATCCTCCGTCTCCGTGTCTATCTCTGTCTACTTGGTGTGCTGTGTTGCCTGCTGCTGGACTCTTCGCTCATATCTGTACCTTCCTGTTGCCTCTTCCTTTCCTGTTATTTTATTACTCTTCTCTCTGTTGTCAGGTTGATACTGCAAAGAAAAGAAAAAGATCAATCTATCAAGAAGAAAGTGGACAGCGAAAGGAAAACGAAAGACAAGAAACAAAACCTAGTAGCTGTTCTGCTTTTTCATCTCTGTTCTCTGCTCTTGTTCTGCTCTTCTTTTGCGGCCAAATTCACTACACAAGCCGAAAAGCCACAATCAACACCAACAACCGCCACTCCAGCTCAAGTTACCAGCCAAAGAAAAGAAATAAATCAAACAGAAAAACAAGAAAAACAAGAAGAAGCGGTACTAATCATCATACCTGGAGCTATAGACCGGGCCGGCACATAGAAACTATTACCATCCAGTATACTCTCCCGTACCATAGCATGACTCCCTCTGACCTCGCCCACCAGCCCAACCCTCATCCTCCCGCGCTGCCCGTTTCTGCCCTTGACCAGGATAATGATATCGATATTCCCGATGCCGATGATGTGGAAGATCTCAAGATAGCAGCCGCTCACAAGAGGCAGGACTCCTTCAGCTCCCAGGCTCGTTCCCACTCTCGCTCCAGCAGCATCGGAGGCGCCTCGTTTGGCTCCATCGAGGAAGACAACACCGGTACATCTCCTTTCTGTCGTTGTTCAAGAATTTGGTCATATACGTATCCGCGGAATCCAGGCTAATTCGATTTATGATACGTGTGCAGGAATCGCTCAGTCCTTTGTTGATACCAAGGAAAGCAACTCTTCCGGTGACAAGACGCATGCCGCTGACTGTTCAGCTAGCAAGGCCAAGGAGCTCAAGACTCCCATCCCCGATTTCTGCTGTCCCTGTGGAACCTTTCGAGGATGGAAACAGATTCGTCTCGGTGGGAGAAAGCTGAGCAGAAGCTACAGCGACCTTCGTCTGCTTGGGGGAACTCAGGCCAGAGGATGGGCATGGGAAGAAGAAATCCCTAACCCGGAACCGCCAAAGGCACAACAACAGCAACAGCAAAATGAGGACCAGGAAGAAGTGCTGGAACTGCGTCGCCCAGCTCCCAGGGTGACCAAGAGAGCCTGTCTGGAGAGACTGCCGGTTGAGATACTGGACGAAATTATATCACACCTGGCTCTGGATATTCCACCAAACGGGTATACTCCTCGCAATGTCGACTTGATATCCTGCCTGTTAACCTGCCGAACTCTGCACTCGGCTACCCTGGGAGTGCTGTACAGACACATTACCATTCCCCACTCCATCATCTTCTCCAAGGCTCTCAACCATATTCGCCAGTATCCCTCTCTAGGCACTATTGTCAGGCGACTAGACTTTTCACACTTTACCTCTGTTGGCCTCGGACGCACCCAGCAGATGAATGTTGAAATCCAGAACCTCACTGCAAAGACTCTGCTCCAGTGCCTTGACCTACTGCCAAATCTCAAGGAGCTGCTTCTTCAGGAGCATGTCGAGGATGACGTGGACGGAGACGTTGTGCGCAAGATCTTCATCACCAAGACCCTGCTCCGTGCAATTGACTTCTGTGGCTGCTCCTCTGCCAAATTCTCCTCTGGTTTTCTCAGCGCTGTCACGCAGGAGCCCAAATTTCCCAGTGTTCTCCCAAATCTCCGTCGTATATCCCTTCACGAATGTACTGGGCTGCCCGACGAGGCCTTCCAGTCTCTTCTTCCCCGCCTTATCAACCTCACCCATCTTGACGTTGCTCATACCCAGATCAGCAATAGCACTCTATTCCTGATCCCGTACACTGCTCGGCTCACCCATCTCAACATCTCACGATGCACCAAACTCACTGGGCCAGAGGTGGTCCGGTTCCTCTCTACCCATCCAGCAGTAACCTCTTCTCTGGTCTACCTCAATCTCATGGTCGACGCATCTCGCCATCGAATCCTCGAGGAGGCGGATGTACCAAACCTCCTACCACACCTAAAATCAACCCTCCGCTCTCTCAACCTGGGGGGAGCCCGTATCACCTCCGCACATATGCCTGACCTCCTCAGGCTCTCCAAGCATGTCGAGGAATTAGGCCTGTCCTCTGCAGACCTCACTCTCGACGACATCAACTCATTTTTTGCCCCTCCGCCCTCCTCAGCAAGCGGCTCATCCAACGCGACTCCCTGGCAGCCCTCTCATCTCCGCTATCTTGACCTCACTCGTAATCCGTACTTGAATCAGGCAGCCCTCTTCAACTCCAAGTCTTGTTTGCTGGTGACTCCCCAGAGCTACCCGTTACTTGTCATTGAGATGAGCGAGCGTATCATTGCCCCACTGCGTTCTCGCAGCAAGTCCAACAACAACCGTAGCGGATGGGTTGTCCGCGAACTCGGTAGGCGAGGCTGGTATGTTCGCGAACCCAGCGGTGATCCCTCTATGCCTGTCGATGACGGCCAGAGAAGCTGGAAGATGGGCGCACATTGGTGGGGAACTCGCAAGATCCCTGTCTCTGTGGGCGACGTCGGCGGCATCTATGGACACTACATGTTCAAAAAATGATCAACAAACTCCCGTCTTATCCAAATCATGACATACACAACACAACATAGTCATGGAAGAAAAACAAGAATCAAATCACAAAAAAAGTGTCTGGGTTTCTGGTTTTAGGAGCAAGCGAAATGGAGTTTGTCAGTTATTTGTCTTTCTTCTTTACTCCTCTACTCTTCTTTTTCCATGCATGCTTTTGCCTCTTGTCTAAATATCCCTTTTTCCTGTGTTCCTATTGTATCATTTTTCTGCATGACAGATGTGTATAATGGTGTATCATGGGCATTGTGGTTTTGAGTTCATGATATCCCTATAGTTATTCTGTATCTCTACTCCATTTGCTTTAACCGTTTCTTCTTATCCTTTGTTCTTACTTGTCGTTCTTATCTCAAATTAATCAGTATGTTTTACCTTCCATTCTCTGATAAAAAAAAACTGTGTCAAAAGACAGGTATCATTGCTATTCATATCATACGTACATACTTCAACTATCGAGGAATATACAGAAGTGTACACGTTCAGTCTCCGTACTGAACAGTATATTCTATATTTTTCTTGATAATTAACTTTGTTTTATCATCGTTCCAATCCCCTTCGGGATTCGCTTCTGTCCTATCTCCTCCCCCCGCAGTGATAGCGGTAGTTATTGTTGTTGCCGCCGCAGCCGGAGGGTCAATGATTGTGTCTGACGCCATGGGGCCAGGCCCATGTATCGTCCCGGCTCCAGGGACAGAGCCGTGGGAATCCATCGACCCAGAACCCCCTTTCTCGCCCCTATGTAGGAACGGCACTCGGACTCCACGACTTGAGGTGCGTGTATGGGTATTTTTGGATATTTGATTATGTGGGAGCGATGGCACTGGTGGTGCATTCGCGTTTATGGATGTCATTTCATGATGTTCGTCCGATGATTTCAGACGTTGATGTTGTGCGGTAGGTGATGTTGGAGAGAAGAGTGAAAATCGAGGAAAAGAGTGCTGGCTGAGTTTAGCCTCCTTGCCCGCTATTGATCGGGATAAAGATGTAGAAAGTTGAATCTTTCGTGGTTTTTGCTTCTTTTGACCGTGTTGTGAGCTGGTACCTGTGTAAGGCCTGGAGAAATTATGCTCTTTCGATCTCGAGGTGTATGTACCACTTTCAAGATCGCGAGAGTAGCTATTGTCAACAGTACTTCCGTTGCTGTTATTTTTGGAGTTTTGTAGCGATTGGTCGCCTGCTGTGCCGTAGTTTGTGCTTACGGCTGCTGTAAATGGCTTGAGTGCGAAGATGGTGCAGGCGATCACATTGTAGTTCAGACTGATTTGGGTCCAGACTGATGAGTCGATTAGATCCAGGGTGAGATTCGTTTGTTCACCGCATATGTCAAGATAATGAAGCCGTATAATAGCTAGAGCTATTATCCTATAGGTGTGCATTAGTTTTAGTCAAATCTTCGAATTGCGCTATCCTAGGTGAAACTCACGGTAATCGGGCAGCAAAGGCGCTGAGAACCACAAGTTTTGTTTGAAGTCGCATTTGAAGCTCTCTGATGAGGTGGACCGCGAGAAGAAATATTATCACTTCGGATAAAACGTCAAAGGAGACAATGAATTTCCATTTGACAAGCTTGAGTAGACATGTCAGCCTTTACTATACATATTTGAACACCTAATGAGGGTAAGCTTACCTTGAGTTTGCAATAGGAGACGCTAACGGCCCTCACAGTGTGCGTATCTAGGATACCACTCCTAATACCGACTGCCATGATTGAACCGATAGCCCATAGTGTACAGTAAACAAGTGTTCCCAAGGTAGCACGGTTATGTGTTTTCTTGGGTGTTAATTTGAGAAATATGCAAATAACACAACATTTCGCAAGGTAAAGAGTAACGAGATATAGAATCTCGCTGGAGAAGAAAGCCTAACCCTGAGTAAGCCGGAGCTCTCCTAAGAGTCCGTATGGCAATATCAGGAGTAGCTACTTACCCGCCGCAAGGTCACTAGATCGTCGTGATCTATTAGGTCGGCAGAAGTGCCGAACCCCTTGGATACGGAGACGAATATTAATATAGACTGACACAAAGCGACAAACTAGAAGTCCATATGTAAGTAAAGATTGCCGCACTAATTGTCATAGAGTAAATACTTACTGCTGAACCCAGAAGAAAGTAGTCATCTCGCCCATAATGTGGGTTGATGGCGAGATGAATGTACAGCCTGATGAGTAGGCCGGTCAAGGTGACGGCACCTGCGATCGCGCCAGCAATGACGACCAGGGACCCTCGGTGAGTAGAGTCGAGCGGTAGGAGAGGCGGGGACTGATAGGGTAGTAGAGCCATCGTAGTCGCTGATAGTGGATCACCCGCGACTAGGAGGGGTCGCAAACGATATCCGAGCAGGAAAGTCGCTTGTTTAATGTTTTAAACGAAACACGCATTCCCCTCCGAGACAAAAATCAGAGAGAATCAAGACGAACTATCCATCCCGAGGAAAGGAAGCACGAAGGAAGCGAGAATATAGCGGGCGTTAAAGATAAGAGCAACAAAACATTTTTCGTCTGATCGTGCCTCGCAAGCGTATAACTATAGATCTGAAAAAACGAAAATCGGGTGGGAAAGGGGAGAAAACTAGAAAGCTAGGTTCCGTGATCCGTATATATGTATACCAGCGCATGCGACACATGCAGCCCATATACCTCTGGTATGGTCATCATGCTCCAGGTAAGAGTTGCACAAAGGATGAAAAAGGCGAAAACCGTAATGCCGGATCGTCTTCCGGGCTAGTTATGATAGCCAGTTAACGGGAGGTATGCAAGCCGAGGCAGATCCTGGTCCTTGGGCAGTTCTATTTTTGTTTTTTTTCTCCGAGCTCTTTATTTTCTTTTGAGGAGAGGTGACGAGAGTGATATCCTGCTTGATCTCCCCGTCGAGAGAGCGACTATCAAAGGGATAGCGACAGGGGGAGCGGCACTAAACTGTAGCGGTCACTAGTGGATCCCTTGGCGGTAAAGCGGGAGGTGGGCCTAATGGACAGAGCTTAGGTTTGATGACTCATCCTGATCCCTGGGTCAATTTATCGGGGCCCTGAACCTAAAGCCGACGTCCGTTCTCTCTTCTCGCCTAGACACCTACATATCAGCTCTGCATCCGTTGACGCTTGAAAATCAAGTTGGATATTAACGTGCTGCATAAGGGAAAAAGCAAGGGGAGAGGGGCTGAAAAGCGAGAGCCAGACGGCAGTTGGGCGACAGGTCGATGGCCGCGTATCGTGATTTCTGATGGGTTCGATTCTTGCCCGAGACTCACCTGATCCCTGGGTTTTGCTTTTGCTCTGCAGTGTAACCAGCCTCTCATTCGTGGGGCTTTGTGGTCTCTCTCCTGTGCCTCGCAGCCATCATTGTCGCCGCTCTCACCTGCTTCTTCCTCCTCTGCGCTTCCACCTCCCACATCCTCAGCGCCTGACGTGCGATTCCCCTTGTTATCGTCGTGGTCCAAGAAAGGAACTCTCTCCGGACTATTAAAACCTTAGTTTTCTAGAGTTCGGCCCCATGTAGACAAAGCAGACTCGATGTTGCGTCTGGATAATATATAAAATCCAAAATAAATACCCACACTCAACCCCATGAGGTTCTTTATATTAGTACGAAGACATGGAGAATCCCTGCCATGTATCTGCACTCCACCACGATATAACGTGCAGCTTGCCTGTGTGGTGGTTGCCCAGGGACCCGGAACAGGAAAACAAGGGGCGGCTTAAACTGCCTGGGGTGCCTTGTGGGCTGTTCAAGTAACAGTCATATTCCATAGCCGCGTTTTCCTCCTTGCGTTTTTTAATGGACTTGCTGTTGTCAAAAAATCAAGGCTAACTCCTACTATTACCCTGTGTCTGCGAGTCTCTTCCATTTGCGGCTTAGCAAGAAGCATTCATATGCTTGATCTCCTCCTAGTTTTATAAGGTTATTTAAGGTAGGAAAAATATGCCTCAGGCTTCCATCAGTCCCTTGAATGCTGAGCTGGGATTTAGTATTGGACGAGCCGTTATCTGTAAGCCAGACTAGATATTGCCAAGTGGGAAGACTTGTCTTCCATTCCTGGCCATCGATTGGTGTCAGCCGGTATGCCGTCTTCCAGTCATAAGAGGAGATTTTTTGAGCTCGAGGGATTCCCAGTATCTGAGCTAGCTTAGCACACCGCCTGCATCAGTCTCTCTGCAGACAACCGGTTTAGCATCTCCATGCGGTGTACGGAGTACAACAGAGTACTTTATTCCAAACCCTGCTTGAGGTATCCGTAGATTCCCCGGTACTGAGACTGAAAGTGAGTCTCGGTGGGTACACGGGACCTTTATCTCGCCTAGAAAAAGGTGATAGATTCGAATGACACGCTCAGGCGAAGTTTGTATGGAGAACTTGGGATCTGTCACCTATAAAGGGTTCAACCGCAATAGTTTCTCATCCCTTAGGCCTTGGCTCTCGGAGGCTCAAGGTCCAAAGGGTAGACCCTGAAAATCGCAGTCTCTCCTCGTGGATTGGATCTAGAAACGTTCTTGGGAGAGGCAATTTAATGTTTGTGAGCTCGCATGTTTCTTTAACAGGTCTAGAATACTAAACCGTAGCCGAATCAGTCAATTCTCTGTCGTCATTCTCGAGTTGAAAAGACGAAGACGAAGACTTTTCGTGCTGGGGGGATGAGCGGAGAGTCGTGTATTGTGATATACGATGTATTTATCTTATTCAGGCCATCTATTGGCCTAGGCTCTCTTTTTATTACTTAGTCATCAATATCATACACCCTGTAATTATCACGAGTTCAACCGGCAACATCAACGACACAACCACATTCCAACCATGTCACGGCAACGGAGACATAGCCTAGAGGGGCCATCTCTTCGCTCCGTTTGACCATGCTAGAGGATAATATCGGTATGGATAACGGGTGCAGGGTGTTCCAAATATCGCACAAGGCAGTTAGAGTTTCCAGGGTTATTTGGCTCGAATGAAGACCTCTCGCAATAGCTACGAATCAACAGCCATCCGACCAGTCGCACCGCATCCCCCGAACAAGATTCTTTGTCCCACAGCTGGACCAGCCGCGGGATGCAGAAAACGAGCGAGGCAAGGAGCGCGGATGCAGACATCCGTTATGCGCACGGGACGGGACTCCCAGCGCTATGGTGTGTGACGGGCCCAGGGTGGCCACTTGGGTGGACATGGCCGACCAGGGGGGAAGAGGGCAAGAGTTGGCTTCGTGGCGGTTGACAAGGACGCCTTCTGTTCTTTGGGTAGAGGACTGATCAGATCTGATCGACGCTTGGCTCGGCTCCCGGTTGGCCATGATGCCTCACTCGAATCCTCTGATTAGGGGGCAAGGGTCAAGATAGTCGAAAACCCATTTTCTTTCCGCCAGGCCTAGCTCGTGTTTGGCCAGTGCATCCTGCGGACGGGAAAGCCTGAGAGTGTGCGCTTTGAGAGCTCTGATATCGCTTAGCCAACGGTGTCAATAGTTCATGGCGTACCGAGCGCTGTACAGAGTGCTATTTTTGTCTACCAGTGGCTAAACTCCTGGCCTGGGCCTGTGAGAAACAGAAATTTAGCTCTTCAGGCGGGCTTCGTGTCTTTGCCATGCAAAAAATCGACTCTAGGATCAGCCATTCCACAGATACACCTTGTATGCGCAACGAGTTTATTTCCTTGCATGGGCTGGGACCCTCGAGGGATACCCGCATCTTCGTTATGCTTCCTCTTTACTTTTTCCATCCCTTTTCTTTCCCACCATCCCTTAGTTTGGGATAACTATTCCAGCCCACGATATTAACATTGTGCTATACCTCGTAACATTCTTTTTAAAAGAGGTCACTTCGCCCTGTAGTGCCTGTGTCCCCATTATTGAACTTACGATGGTGTTAATATTGGGCAGGTTTTTCTTCTTTTCCTGTCAACGTTGCAGGTTTTCCACGTTGTTCAAAATTTCCGATCTTCGCCCTCTTTCATCCATCATCATTGTGATTTCATTCCTTCGCAACCTCCAGTTCCCCAGCCACTCACTCCCTTGCCCCGTCCTTCCAGTCTGACGGTTACCTTGCCCATCCCAGTCTCAGAGGGTCCAACGGGTAAAACTATATTCTGCTCCTACCTTTTGCCCCGGAAGCTGTGAATATCAATCAGTCAGTTCAGGGAGGGATATCTTGCTGCATTTGGACATCCCAGACAGACCCAAGCAAAAATGTCTTCCGACTCCATTTCGACGAAGCGGTTGAAGAGCGCTGAGGAGAGCGTTGGACATCCAGAGGAAGCCCTCACGTATGACGAACAGCATCAGCATGTCCCAGCCAAGTATATGGGCACGTCTCGAGATCGAGATGATATGTGCCAGCTGGGAAAGACACAAGTCTTGAGAGTAAGCCTCCTTTGCACTCGGCCATTGATTTTCTCTAGACGCGAAGATTAACCTGCTATCCTTCTCATAGAGAAACTTCCGTTTCGTCTCTATTCTTGGATTCGCATGTACACTGATTGCAACTTGGGAGGTGGTGTTGAGGTACGGGTTGCTGTTACTCAATTTTAGATCTTGAATAAATAACTGACAAGAATAGTCTTCTCGGATTTGCTTTACTTGACGGAGGCACAGCTGGCCTCATTTGGGGCTTTCTGGCTGTCTCATGCGGCTTCTCTCTGGTATTCGCCAGTCTTGCAGAGATAGCTTCAATGTAAGTTCTCTCCGCCGCTCCTATTTTACACTCATGCATCATACTGACTGCAATCAGGTCCCCTACGGCTGGTGGTCAGTATCACTGGGTTTCCGAGTTCGCCCCACCGAGCTGCCAAAAATATCTTAGCTATATCACAGGTAAGAGCCTCATTCTAAACCTTTTTGTCCGTTCTATATCCTAAGAAATGACCGTAGGTTGGCTATGCTCGACCGGATGGCAGTGCGCCATCGTTACAATTGCATTTTTAGCCGGAACGATTATCCAGGGTCTGTTGGTATTAAATCTACCGGAGTACGTTCCCCAGCGCTGGCACGGCACGATGCTGGTCATTGCCATCTCAGCATTTTCGATCATATTCAACACCTTCCTAGCGAAGAAGCTCCCCTTGGTAGAGGCTCTTCTTCTCTTGCTTCACATAATCGATATAATTGCAATCATTGTACCACTCGTGGTACTTGCTCCCCGCAGCAGCGCCGAAGTTGTTTTCACGAAATTCAACAACGGCGGAGGATGGAGTACTGCAGGGGTCGCGGTCATGGTTGGGCTGCCCCCAGCCATTGCGTCGATGATAGGCTACGACTGTGCAGTGCACATGGGTACGTATATTTCTTCATGCAAGAAACCCTGCAATAGCTGCCTTATCCCTCGGACAACTTGCTGATATGTTATACCTTCCCTTTACGCTATAGCCGAGGAAATCAAAGATGCATCGAAAACACTTCCTCAAGCCATGATGAGTGCTGTGGGAGTCAATTTCATTCTAGGCCTGGCTGTTATTCTCACTATATGCTTTACTGTCGGAGATATTGACGCAGTCCTTGCAAGTCCAACAGGAATCCCGTTTATCCAGGTCTTCTTCAATGCTACCCACAGTCATGCAGCAACCAATGCCATGACGTCGATCGTCGTCATTACGCTCGTTGCAAGCACTATCACCGAAGTGGCAACTGCTTCCAGACAGACTTGGTCATTTGCCAGGGATAGGGGAGTGCCATTTGCTGATTTTCTGTCCCACGTAAGTAAAAAAAAAAAAAACTAATTACCCCGTTAACATTCTGCATGGCTACTCAGGGTTTTTTATTTTCTGTTCCCTGCTGACATGCTACAATTAATAACTAGGTCAATCCCTCATGGAACATTCCTCTTCACGCCGTGATAGTCTCGCTGGTTGTGACTATCCTCCTGGCACTAATCAACGTTGGCTCAACTACCGCCCTAAATGCCATTACTTCTCTGACAGTCGCCTCCTTGATGAGTGCGTATCTGATTTCCATCGGGTGCATTTTGCTCAAACGCATCCGCGGTGAAGCACTCCCTTCCCGGCGCTGGTCTCTTGGCAAATATGGAGGGTTCATCAACGCTGCAGCGATGTTGTTCCTCCTCCCGCTGTTTGTATTCTCTTTCTTCCCATTGACCAAGGAAGTAAACGCCACGACGATGAACTGGAGCTCGCTCATCTACGTGTCAGTCATCTTGTTTGCGACCGTCTACTACTTCGCCTATGGCAAGAAGTCATATGTTCCTCCAAGCTCCCTTGTGAGGAGGCCTTTCAAGCCCTGAGGTTTCACGATGGCTGATACCTGTGTTTTGCACTTCTATTTTTTCCCCCTTTCCCCCTTTTTCTCCTCTCTTAGCATTCCCAATTCATATATACTTGGTACCCCGAAATCGGCAATTCGGGACGGCGAAGGTGGCTTGTTTTGCGACTTTATTGTTTCCTCTTTGTCTCTTTTACCCCTTGCTTGCTGTACCTATATAAAACGGGCGCTCTTGGTTTTGTGGCTCGAGCGGGAACTATATACAACTCGCCCGTTGGCTCCCCCATTCGTGAAGCTGAATATCAAATCAAATCAAAACAAAGCAAAAAAAAAAAACACAAAAAGAAATACAATGGCTCCAGTTATTACAGTTTACGGCTAAAATAATACGGATTTCTCCTTGTGCTAAGAGGAGCAGCATTGTAAGACCCAGCGCAGGTTGGGGGATATGCCTGGAGCTTCGATCAAGGGGGAAAGTATTTCCGCGGGTTCTGCAGGATGGCGGAGCTGCCACGATAGCAGATTCCCACATGAGCTGCCATGGATGCAGGCCGGGGCTTCATGTTTCTGGAGCGTGGCCGGTGTTATACAGCCATATGGAAGACTTTGGCGTAATTGTGCACTGGGTCGGAGTGGATGTGATACATATACATATTATGCGAGGGTAGGACGGGATATCGAGCGAAAGTACCAACGTCGAATCAACGGCGTGCTTTCCCAGGCTCTGCCCGCTCGTTATCGACATCTCCGGCTAGATGGCTGGTTTATAAGAAAGTACAAGGAGTACCTTGGCTATCTTAGTTATGCTTTCTGCAGGGCCTGTTTTTCGCGGGGGCTGTGACGGGTTATACGTGGGAGTGCGCCTCTATATAAGTTGAAGACAAGCCCCCTTTTGGCGAGAGCGAGATATCCAACACACAGCAACACCACCTATTCCCAGTTAGCCATCTCTGTTACTAGAGAAAGGGAGAGTGGTAGGCCATCGTCATGATTTATCTGCTCGCCATTCCCGTCCTCGCAGTCTGCGTGTATCGATACGTCATCTACCCCATATACTTCTCGCCGCTGGCCCGGGTCCCCAAAGCGCACTTCACTTCTCCGTTTCTTCCCACATGGCTATGGTGGATACGCAACTACCGCTGCCGTGAAGTATCGACCATCTATGCCTTGCACAAGAAGCTGGGACCGGTCGTCCAGCTGGCCCCGAACGAAGTCAGCGTCAACTCGGCCAACGGGCTCAAGACCATATATCTCGGCGGGTTCCCCAAGGACAACTATTATGAAGACCTGTTCATGAACTATGAGCGATACCCCAACTTGGCCAGCATGCTATCCTTCAAGGCTCACTCAGAGCAGAAGAGGATGGTGTCACGAGTCTATTCAAAGTCTTTCATCCTAGCCTCGGAGGATCTGAGAGTCGCCTCTGAAAAGCTGATCTGGGAGAGATATCTGCCCATGTTTGAAAGAATTGCACTGCCATCGTCGTACCCGTCTGATCGTGAGGAGGAAAGACTGAAACTAGACCCGGAAAAGACGCTGAACGTCTTCCCTCCTTTCCAGGCTGTGGGTATGGATTTTATGACAGCATATCTCTTCGGAATTGATGCTAGTACAGACTTTCTCCGTGACACCGAGTATCGAGACCACTGGCTGAAGCTATATTCCGTGTTCAAGACACAGCTCCCAAAGCAACGAGCGTTTGGAGAGGTTGAGAACCTCTGCCTTAAGATGTGTGATCAAGTTGCGAGCCAATTGTCGTGCAAGGAGAAGGGGGCGGCCGAGCTCAAGACCGGTTCAACCAAGCCAGTGGTATACGGTCAACTCTTCAACGGCATATTTTCTCAGATCAACCCAGGCAGTGATGCTGAAAAGGCTGATGCCAGGTTCCGAGTTGCCTCCGAAATGATGGACCATATAGTTGCCGGCCACGAAACAACCGGGATAACACTAACTTATATCGTCTATGAATTGTCGCAGAACCCTGAGCTACAAGCAAAGCTACGAGAAGAACTGCTCACCTTGTCCCCTCCTATATTCTATAAACAAGACAGCACCTTGGAATCTTCCAACGCCGAAAAGGAAAAGGGCAGCAGACTCCCTTCATTCCATGCGCTGGATGAACTCCCCTTGCTCAATGGCATCGTGCATGAAACTCTTCGAGTATATCCTGCTGCACCGCTCCCATTACCTCGGGTTGTTCCCGCTGGTAAACCAGTAGAACTGGAAGGCTACCAGATACCCGCCGGCACCCGAGTAATGTCCTCCGCATACACACTGCACCGAAACCCAGAGGTATTCCCCGAGCCTGAGAGCTGGAAGCCCTATAGATGGATTGAAGCGGATAAAACGCACCTTGAAAAGATGCGACGACTCTTCTGGGCGTTTGGAAGCGGCGGAAGGATGTGTCTGGGCAGCAACTTTGCTCTTCAGGGTATGTATATCTTGAAAATTTCAATAATATGGCTATTGTGAATCCCCTCGTGTTCAAGGGCCCTTGGCTTACCTACGTCTTTCTGTTTAAGATATCAAACTCGCCATTGCCGCACTTTACACGAACTATACTACCTTTGTCGTTGGAAACGATAGCATGGAACAAACTGAAACATTCATAGCACAGCCAGTTTCGGGGAAGCTGATCATTGGAGTCAAGCATGTTTAAGGCAAGAATATCTGTCACAGGTTGAGGACCGAGCTAGCTAGTTATGAGTAATGTGAATGAAGGAAGATTATCGTTAGTCAGTATAACATAATGTGCTTCGAAATGCAAGACAACGTCCGTCATCGCCAGTTATTAAGGAACAGTCACGATTTGTCAAGCCTTCCGGTGAAACATCTACCTAGGTAACTACTCGGTCTGTGCCGGATCAACGATAATCCCACAAACCGAACCATCAACAGGTGGGTGGTTTCTTTTGATAGAGAGCCCTTTGACAAACATTGTATAAACTCATAAAGCCTTGACTGGGTATACTTTATGGCTTCTATATTTTAAGCTCGTCTGGCTCCAGAAGTGGGAATGAAAGTTCGAGCTCATATCAGAATCTGCCGCCTGATCCTGCGTTGTGATTGGGTGGCTGGCCCAACATAAAGCTTGGCATGGAGGAGGCTCAAGTCGCCAGTCACGTGCAAGGCTGTTCCTTTTGATAAACGCGGACGTCGATCTTGAAACGCAATTCACCGCGAGTTCAAGCAGATACCGTCAGCCATGTCGAGGAGTGATGCCTCACTACTGGCCTGACATGCCTTTCGATTATCTGGAGTGGCTGGTCCCTGTCCTACCAGAATCATGGCTTATATCCCTTTACGAGCAGGCTAAAGCCCAGAAAACCACCCACCTCCACGACGATCCGTATGTGAGGCCAGTGATAAGAATATCAGACAAAATTGCTGTAAAGTGCGGGCATGGAGTGGCCCCGGGTGAGGCTGCGACACAGCAATATGCCTATCAACACCTCGATCGACGGGTTGTTAGAGTTCCACGGGTCTACCGCTACTTCCAAGTGAAATCTAACTCTTCATGGCCGATAGGCTACATTTTTATGGAATATATTCCCGGGAAAACACTCGAAGAGGTAGACCTAAACAATGATGACATCTCTAAGCGTCTCGCTGATATTGTCTCCGAGCTTGCAACAGTATCTGGAGGTGCCATACCAGGACAAATTAATGGTGGGACACTTGAAGGATACTTGTGGGGGGATGATGGCACAAAAGATGTCTTTCGCTCCGTTGATGATATGAATCACTGGCTCAACAGGCGACTTAAACTTCTCAACAAGGAGATAGACCTACGGCCATACCCGCTTGTTCTCTGCCATCTTGACCTTTGCCGTCGGAACATAAAGCTATTGGACGACGACTCTCTATGTTTGCTTGACTGGGGTCATTCCGGATTTTTCCCACGGTTCTATGAAGTTGCTGCTGCTCAGTGTATCAACGATGATGGTGCTTACATTCGAAGTCTTTCTAATGCCGTTAAAAACAAAGCAAACCTATCTGAAGACGAGGAAAAATGTGTTTGGCTGATTTTGAGGGCTCGAGCGGCAAGTTTGCGCTATATATTGTGAGTCGATATACTTAGTGGGAATATGATAGAGTTAACTAACCTTTCTGTAGTGAACCCCGCGAGAATAATCTTCGGACTCTTGCTGATATCGAATCGTTGCCGCCGTTGCCGCCTCTGCCACCTGTGGAACCTTTACCGCACAAATGAGGCTTAAGTATCATTTAAAATTAATTCTGAATACTGCCCTTTGTACCTAGCTATAGCGAAGCAGTCAAACTCAGGTTTTGTGGCAAGGCTCTTTCGTAGCCATATTTCCAAGCTGTGTGATATAATATAACTAATAACCTTTTCACACTCTCTATCAACGCTTCACTCTTTCTCGACTCTCTACTCGTTTAACTACCTATCTTAGGGCCTATCAGTCTTCTTCTTTAGCGCAGAATCAGCGGACTCCTGAATAATAGTATATCTAGAAATAAAGTGGGTAAGACATAAGGGATGTAGGTAGCATAGTCTTCTGTAAATAGGCAGCAGCGAGATTTTAACAACATTCTATATGGCTCTCTACCATAGAGATATTATAAGTAGGAGGCCAGGTTTATTTCCTTAAGAAATGATTTAATCTTTCAAGTGAGGTAAATTGAATAGGCGGTATGCAGGCAATAAAATCCTTCTGAGATGAGTCATTTCAAAAATTGTATAGGTAAATTTAGGGGGTAGGGGGGCCTCACCGGCCCGGAAAACTCAAATCTTTCTAATGCCTGCAGTTCATACATGTGTCCTTGTACTTTACCCCTTAGGTTCCTACACGAAAGCTCCAGGAACTATCGCCTCGAATTCGGGGGACTTGTCTCGAGAGTAATTGTACTGCAAGTCTTTATAGGCTTGCATGATAGCGTCTTTGCCATTTGGGTGAATGTAACCGGCACCCTCCAAATCCTCGATAATAGTTTTCCTATCCTTACGTTAATGGACTGAGGGTAGTCATATTTCTAGGATACTTACACCCAAAATCGACATCCTACTCCACTAGGAGCTAGCCTGTAGTTGCGGCGTCCTATTGTTAGGATAAGTCGGGTAACATGATCGACAGTCAGCCCTGTAACTGCTGGAATGTCGATGGGGTGGAGCGAGCTGTGTGATGATTCATATTCACACCGGGTTTCGGCATATGTGCCCATGGTATCCGTGGGACCTGCCTTGGTCATATTCAGTCGCACCGACTTGTCATTGCCTGTGAGAAGAAATATGGAGGCATGATTTCCACTACGGGTATCCGATTCAAAAAAAGTACCTGGTTGTGTGCATGGTAACCCTGATGACAGTGACGGGGAGGAGGAATTCCTCTGGTTTGAGTGTGGGTGCCATGACTGCTCAAAGAGGGTGTTTGGACTCGGTAGTGTCAAAGACAACTAACCTCTTTGCCGCTGATTGGGCCTGTATTTTTGGTTGAATGGCAAATTTGATAATGTAATATCGTACCCGCAGGGTGTAATTGCATGGAATCATCTCCTCAAGAGTGAGGGCGAAAGGCTGGTTTAAATAAACCAACCTCCCCCTCCTTCCACTCAAGGGTATATCATGACGGGCGCGTAGAGTCTCCCTTTGTATGTACACAATCTACTTTACTACCTTCAGAAGGCAGCAATATAGATTGCGAATACAGTTCCTGGAAAATGCGGCTAAACGCCTTCCATGCAGGGCAAGGGGTTGTGGGTATACTACTTGGTATATATCAGACCAGGACGACCACTCGATTCAGTCAAAAGAGTGACAGTGCATTGAATGAGACAAGGACGGGTCAGATACGTAGTGATCCGACAGGTCGATCCGGTTCCCTGGGCCTGCAGCTGTTGGGGGCCGCGCAGAGAAATGAGAAAACATCGAGATGAGTCACAAATGTAGCCTATCATCAAAGGCACTTCGTGACTGAGCCAAAAGAGTAAGCCCGCAGCGGAGTTATCGTACTGGCATGCGGCTCGAAGCAGATGAACGGTTGGATATCGTGTGCTCTTGGAATGGTCCAGGTGATGCTGAATCCCTGTCGGAGGCCCTGTGTGGATGGCTGCGCCGCATGGCTGGGCGCGTAGCTACAGGAGAACAGATTTCAGCCTCCAGGAACTCGCATCTCTCAGAGCATATTTTGGTTGGTAACCAAATGGTAAATTCTGGTGTCATATTCAAGAACTCTGGGGATGTCGGATACTATGTAGGTAGGGGTTAACTGGTGAACTGTCAATGCATAGTGAATGGTCACCTTCCTACTGGTTGATGCAACGGGTATCATAAGCCGGCAGCCAGTCATAAGCCCCATTAGTCTCTATCCATCGTCCGTCTCCGTGGGTATCTAGACGGCAAGCTGGTCAAGAAGTTGTCAAATCTGAAGATTCGCCCTTCCGTCGTCCTTCTGGTTATCAAACTTGACCGTTCACGTGACACATCTTTTTTTGGCTTCTTTTTCTTCCATCCAAGCGACCAACTGCGAAAGAAAGGCAGCAATGTCAACGCTGCAGACGAATTGTCTCTCTGCCCGTGTATTTGTTTCAATCTGACCTGCAGCTCTGCCCTCCAGATGGGTCCAGGCCATCTGATCAACGCCGTACAGCATAGTGGGAGCTGCCAAAGTAGCTTGCACCAGGCGTGAGCCATGGCACCGACTTCTCCCAGCGCATCTGCGTCTTACAAGAAGAAGGATGGAACGCTGGCGATATCGAGCGATCTTCAGTCTATAACGTGGACTCCTAAAAATGGGTCAGATAGCTTGTTGTCGTTGCAAACAGCGTCCGTCACCAGTATGTTGCCAGCTGCGCCCAGGTGCTATGAGCAGCAGACGTGGGGAGCGGGAGTCATGATTTTGTTGGCTAACATGGAAGATTGTCTTGACCAGACTTACAGCAGACTCCTGTTAATAACCCGAAGGTTATGCTGAAAATATTTGTCCACGGGCCACCACCACTTCAAGGCCAGAGCCAGGAAAGCGCAGCTCCGGTTCCATACGTTTTTACATTCACCTCGCCCTCTAATGCTCGCGCCGAGGCCGGTGCGATCAAGGAAGCTCTGAATACAATCATTCAAAATACAAAGTTAGCCCAGACGCCGGCACACGATGGCACACCCACAGCGCCTGCTATTGCGAAGCCGCCATGGTACGACGATAATCGCCTCAAAGCCGACATGGCTCTGCAGCAGTCTCTGTTGAATTCTAACGAAGGTCTAAAGCGTGTTTTTGCGGAGTCCCTGCGAACAAAGCCGGCTTCAGTCACACACGGGCAGCTTGTATCTCAGTTTTGGTCTTCCCGAATACACCTGCTCCGGGCTCATGCGATAGAAAAAACTCAGGAACAGGGAGCCTATAACGTATTGTCAACTGTCAAGCCACGAGTTGAGGATAAGCGAAGGCTTAATTTGAGCAAGGAACAAATCCAGCTGATTTTCAGCCAGCACCCCTTAGTTAAAAAGGTTTACGATGAGAACGTTCCTAAGGTGGCAGAGGAAATATTCTGGTCTCAATTTTTCCAGAGTCGCCTTTTCAAGAAATTGAGAGGCGAGCGGATAACAGACGCTGACCCGACGGACTCCTTGCTTGATAAATACCTGAAGTATGATGAGAATACGGGGCAACCTGCTAATGAACTCGGACGGGTGCCCCATCTTATCAATCTAGAAGGAAATGAAGAAAATGTCTCTCAAAGACAAGGTAATCGACCTTCCTTTGATATGAGACCAACACCGGTAGACAAGGTTCCTATAATCAGGACTTTGAACTCCCTCAGTGAAAAGATTATGAGGAATGTGGCTCCAGCCGACCAGCATCTAACCAACGCTGAAAATGCGGACAGGGAAGTCTATAACGAGTTGCAATTGCGAGATCTTCGGGAGCAAGAGGAACAGAAGCGTATCATGTTGAATATTCGTGATCAAAGCCGCTTCTTTTCTGAAGGAAACGCTGGTGAAATCAAGAAAGAGCAAGTTGTAGCGAAACAAGATCCAACAGCCAGCTTGAATATGTTGCGGTCAGACTTCAGTCGGACATATATAGATACGCCGCAAGTTAAGCTAAGTCGCCTTGTCGAGCCTGAGGACGGGGATAGCAGTGATGAGGAGGAATCAAAACCCAAGAAAGAACCGGTTGGTTCAAAGGCAAGTCTGACAAGTGCAAAGTCCCAAATCTTTGGAATAATCGGGCAACGAAAGGCTCAGGCAGACCCAGAGTCCTCTTCGAGTACTTGTGGCCTTTCGCAAACAATCTTTGATCGCCTTGCTCTGACGCATGCCACCACAACTGAGTTTCTAACTCAATTTTGGAATGCATTTCTGTCGGGGAACCCTGATCGAGCTTCTGAGATTGCATCAATGGTGGAATCACTTAACAGAGCCATGGATCGGATAAACGAGGTTGCAAAGGCGGCCGAAGCAGAACGGCAGGTCGAACTTGACAAGCTCAAGAAACATGTGAGAGAGGTAATGGCTTCTACGGGCAGGAGGATTCGTCTCGCCGAGGTTGATGGCGGGGAAAAGGTTGTCAAGCAGCTTATGGGCCCAACTATTAATGCGTTATCAAAGGCCACAGCCGAGTATCAAAAAGCCCTTGCTCAGCAGACAGCAGAGGGACAGTCTTGATTTTTTAGCATCGGTGCATCATTTTCTTGGACACTGAAAAAGGGGTTCTGAGGAATTCGGAGTCTGGCTGCATTCTACATTGGAGGCAATACTATTTATTCTAGATATCATCATGAGCAATATCAAATATCAAATATCAAATATCAATCAAATCATCTTCAAATGTCAACTTTAAGCTTTCTCTAATGTAGTTACATCCCGGTGGTCCGTGCGGATCAACATTTTGGCCCATCTGGCAAGTTTCGCTGTCGATGAAGCAATCAATACTTCAAAACATCACAACACCACTCGACATGCTCGGTTATTACCGCCTAGCATAACATGTTACTGCAAATTTAAATCTCTAGTTTGACTGTAGGCTGCAGAATCGAGAAAAATCAGCGAGATATACCTGAGGAGGCGAAAGAAAACATCACGATGCTCAGCTCAGGATTCACAAATGCGCTGGTGACCAAATTGGCTCTCGTTTATATCATTGCTGCATCGATACTGGTGAGCATTGCAGATGCCAAATACCTGTTTCACATTCAAGTGAATCCACACATATGGCAGTATCGTCAGCTATGGCGGTTTCTGATCTGGCCGGTACGCTATTATTATACCCTTGACTTCCGTATCATGCTAAAGCGCCGTTGGAGTAATTGATATATTAATTCTGTCACAACAGCTCTGTTATACCAATTCAACGGAGGTTCTACAGGCAGGAATGGTTATCTATAGCCTACGAGTCATAGAACGGCTATGGGGATCGAGAAAGTTCGCGGTGAGGATCTCTGAAAGGATGATAGATGAAATAACTCAATTACTGACTATACCATACTATAGAGCTTTATTCTTAGCACCCTTCCGTTTACAACTCTTCTCCCACCTCTTATTCTCACGATTGTGGTCCGCCCGCTATCTTTGAATACATTGAACCATCTCCCCGCTGGACCAACTGCAATTCTCTTCGCCATACTCGCGCAGTACCACGCCACTATCCCCACGACGTACAAGTACCGTTTGTTAACCAGCTCATCGGGTAATGGATCAGCCATTAAATTCAGTGACAAATCGACAATATATTTCCTTGCATTCCAACTGGCCTTGTCACAGTTGCCCCACACTATACTGCCGGCATTCATAGGCTGGGTGATAGGCTACGCATGGCGTGCTGAGCTGCTTCCAAGCAAGATATCATCATGGAGAATACCGGGTTGGATATATGGTGGCTCGCCGGAACGTCAGAGACGGCGTGGAATTCCGAGAAATAGGGGTGATGGTGATGCTTCCTCTTCTGGGACAGGAAGCAGAGATCCAGAGCGGTTAGAAGGGCTACGGCGAAGGCTAGAGGGTGAATCTAGAGCTGCCTTTGTTGCTGTTGCTAGCACAGACACTGATGGGGGCAGAAGAAGTACAGGTAGTGCTGGCAGTGGGGTTGGTGGTGCGCAAGAAGTAGAGCAGCGAAGGCCGCTGGCTGGACAGATATTAGACCGGTTTAGGGGAACCTTCTGAGTATCTAGCATGTACAAAATTCGATATTACATATCCACCGGGTAAAGCGTAGCGCGAAGAAATAGAGTAGAGACCGAAGTCCAAGGCTAATAATAGGTCGAGTATCACGCCTGATAGTATGTCGAACTAGTAAAAGCGAACACGCCTATAACGCTGGATATAAAATAGAGCCGCCGCCTCCTCTGCCTTGAAACTATGCCCAATCGTAATGCAATGAAATAACCAACGAAGAAACTCCAAAAAACGAAAGAAGATAGACTTGTACTACTTCCCATTGCCTGACTTCGCCTTTCTCGCGCCGTCCTTGCATTCGTTGCAGTACCATACAACTAAGAAAGTGGAAAATTAGCCATGACCGTAAACTCTAGTTATGTTAAAGAAGCTAAAATACTCACCACTCTTGGATGGTGGTTTGGTCAATCCAACACACGAGAGATGGAACCATTCTCGGGGGCAGTTCGGGTTATCGCATGCCACCATTTCTCCGAAGCTGACTTCGTTACAGTAGCAGTAACGTGGCTCCATTGGGTCATCTCCTTCTGCATTGCGAGGTTCATCAGCAGCTTCATCGGCAGCCGCGGATAAAGCCATCTGCCGAGCAGTTGATATACTGCCGGTTTTCTTATGAGACCGCTTAGGGCCATCACCCGTCCTAGACGGGCGTGACCTTTGCTGTGACTCGGCATATGTGGTGGAAACAGGTGTCGAGTTCTTGGACGACCGTTTTGTGGAAACACCGGTGTTCAGTTCTGGGAGGTTCGAGTAGTCTGCTTTACCATCATGCATGTGGCTAGAGGTTCCTACAGGGCCCATGGAGCTAGCGTCTTCATGTTTGAGCTCAAGGGTAGCTGTCTTTGGGCTGTTTCTTATGCTGTCCCCATTTGATCTGCTTGCTAACGTGTCAATTCTGGGACTCGCTGCACCTTTCGCAGATGGAGGTCTGGCATCCAACAGGTCTTTTTCTATCATTCTAGCGTTAGACAACGGTATCATCGAAGAAAGTTATTTGTAGACTCTAAAAACATACTAGGATTGCGATTCGAAGCAGACGAAGACGGCCGTTGGCGAGAAGCCGGAGTCTGATTCTGTTGTGGCCGTGATTGAGCGCGAAGGGAAGATGCTGGTGCAGGACTGTTAGACGTGTGACCGAGCTGAGAGACGTTCAATGCACCGGCAACGGCTGGAGAGCCCGCGTTCGATGATACAGTATTCGTTCTACTTTTATTAAAATAATAATTTGTTAGTTCGAATTTCTTCATGGTAATAGCGCGCTTTCAACAAGAGGTATATGCTGGCGGCTGGAAGGAAGTAAGCCCGTTTTGCATTATGGAAGCAGGAGTAGGCGCAAAGGCAGCTAACTCCTCCCCAAATACTGGGGCAGGGATATGGTGATTTCCAGGTGGAATAGACATACCTTTTTCGTGCGGCTGAATTAACATTAGGGGCCCTTGTTCTCTTTTTCACAGCATCTGGCGCAGGGCTCTCTTTTGATCCGGCTCGGCCACCAGCATTTGTTGCAGTACTGGCTGATCGCTCCATAGCTGTTGCTGCCATAGATTGAGTATGCTCTACCTTTCGGCGTTTCGCAGTCACAATCCCGGGGGCACCCCCAGCAGTCAAAGCCTGCTCACTGGATTGGTTGTCTGCAGTTCTACTTTTCGGCCCTGGCTTGCCTCTTCGTACGGTGATGCCTCGAGCCTCATCTGCTTCAATCTCTGCTTGGGTTCGACGTTGTCGGCGAACTGGCTCTTTCTTTGGTTCGTTATCCGCATCTCCGTGGGCGGCTCTATGGCTGTTTGCACCTGCTGTATCTCTCCTAGGGCGTTCATTGACAGCACTAGCACTTGTTTTCGGTGTAGGTTTGTTGATATATGCCCAGTGCGTTAAACTCCCGAGCCGAGCTTCGTCACTCACTTCTCGTTGTACATGCGGATAGATAGCATCAAGTCGACTGACATCTCGTTGGAGTGTCGCATTTGCGTTGCGTGCAACATGATTCTTTTCATCGATGGTTCCTAGGAGGTCGCCGAGAGTAGAACGGATGCTCTGAAAAACCTGTCTCGTCGGTGTGACATCAACCTAAGGTGAGATTCAGTTAGCAAGCCATCCTGAGCTCGCCTAATGTGTTCAGAACGGCCAGCAGAAGGCACTGGGGAGTTGAAAGCGTACCTGCTTCGGCCTGGGAGCATCGTAGTCTACGGAGATCAGCTTCGTTGCCGTGGTAAGCAATTTAGACAACTGCTCCTCCAGCGCCCACGCTTTGCCA
Source organism: Trichophyton rubrum CBS 118892 (assembly GCF_000151425.1). Taxonomy (NCBI): domain Eukaryota; kingdom Fungi; phylum Ascomycota; class Eurotiomycetes; order Onygenales; family Arthrodermataceae; genus Trichophyton; species Trichophyton rubrum. The sequence goes on along the minus strand of NW_003456420.1, from coordinate 822,545 downwards.
TCAACCTCGTTCAAAAGCGAATTATGTCTCCGGAACTCTCTAGGAAGTGCATCGATAGCATCGCTAAAGTGAGTGATTCCCGGATAGATCCCCGCTGGTACCGAGTTGCCGTGCACAGAACCGTTGGCTCCATGTCCTCCCCCAAGGCTCGAGGGGCCACCGGCAAGTCCACCGATAAGCGACGTGCGGCCAGCGGTCTTAGACTGTCTAGAAGGGTTCGTCCGGGTTTGACGAGCGGTTTGGCGTATGTTGCTGGCATTGCCGCCGGTGGGCATGCTGCTCGACGCCATCGCGAGAGAGTGTGAACGAGCTACGCTTGTGGTAGCGGAACGGTAGATAGAAAGTGACTTGTCTAGACGCAAAAACGAATCTGAGGCCAAGGCCGCGCCCCGGAACAGCTTTCTAAGCGAAGGAAAAGCGCAGCAAAAGACCAGCCGCCTGGCGAAGTTGTAAAGCTGAAGTCGTGAAGTCGAAGAAGCCGACGAAGACGCAGAAAAGAAGCGTGACTTTGAAGCTTTCCGCAGTGGAGCCTATTCGGGTTTAGCGCGGAAGAAGTTTGCTTATGTAATTAAAACAAGGTTTGTTATTAAAAATAGCCTGCTTATTGCTATTTTTCAATTATTTCGTGCCGGATAGGTTCTAGATATAGAGATGAGTTCGATGTATTAGGGCGTGTATCTTCTCCAAAAGAATATTGAACGTGGCCATTGATGGCTATGGGATTGTAAATTGAAACGCATCTTGCGCTGCTGCTGATGACGTAGTGTTAGCTCAGCAATGAGGTTTAGTGAGCAAGAACTCTAGCTTCGGGTTTTGTATAGCACTTATATAAAGGGAAGAACAACGATGCAAAAGGACGGGAATGGATGCGATAAAGGGAAATTATTCGGATTTATACACTATAGAAACAAAGGTGGTTGTGAAAAGGACAAATGAAAGGCCATCACACTCATGCATGTAGAAATGCTATCTTCAATGGGAGACACTTCAGCTCCCATCTGCTTTCTGTTTAGTTTCTTGTGCGATCTACTCGCCCTTGAGCTTTTCCTGGTGTACGGTGAAAGCGTCATGTAATAGATCTTGCTCTTCCTTGATGTGACTGCTCTTCAAGCCAGTGGCCACACTAGCGCTTGGGTTACGACCGGCGTACAGGACATGGCGCCTGTTGTGGTGGACAGTCTCGTTGAGGAGGGTCTCAATGCGGGGTTGCATGTAGCTCCAGCTTCCGGCGTTGAGAGGTTCCTCTTGACAGAAGACAATATCCTTGGCGTTGGGGTAGCTGTCGAGGTTCTCCTTCAGCTGTTGCCAGGGGAAGGGGTGCATCTGTTCGATACGGGTGATGGCGGTGTTCCTGATACCGTTCGTCTCACGATGCTTGGTAAGGGCAGCCCAGACTTGACCGGAGCACATAATCACACGCTCGATTTTCTCAGGCTCATCAATCTGTTTGCCATGTTGGTCGTCAGGGATAATCCAGCGGAAATGGGAGTCGCCAGTGAATTCCTCGATGGAGGATCGGCAGCTTGGGTGACGGAGAAGGGATTTCGAGAAGAAAATGATCAATGCTATTGGAGGCAATTAGTACTTGCCTGATATATTTAAAATAGTCAAGACAAAAATAAACTTACGTTTTCGGAATTGACGGTTTATCTGTCGACGGAGGATGTGGAACAAGTTGGCGGGGGAGGTCATGTAGGCAATCTGCATGTTGCAGTCCTGGTGTTGTCTGTCAATCTTGTCGGCGGCTGGGTAAACGCGAGGATCCTCATTGCAAAGCTGGAGGTAACGTTCCAGTCTGCCGGAAGAGTGCTCAGGGCCCTGACCGTCATATCCATGGGGCAAAGACATGACGAGACCAGATCGCTGAACCCATTTCGATTCACCAGAGGCAATGAACTGATCAATGATACATTGGGCGTTGTTGGCGAAGTCACCGAACTGAGCTTCCCACATGACAAGCGCGTTAGGAGAGGTTAGCGAGTAGCCATATTCGAAGCCGAGACTGGAAATATTAGTTAGCCTGATAACAACACATCGGTATAAGGGGGAACTTACGCTCCATATTCACTGAGGGAGGAGTTGGAAATGACAAAGGATCCTTGGTCGGGGCTGATGTGCTGGAGAGCAGTGTAGGTGCTCTCGTTCTCTTGGTCGTGGAGGACGGCGTGACGCTGAGAGAAGGTGCCACGCTCAACATCCTGGCCAGACACGCGGACGTGGTGGCCCTCCTTACACAAGGTACCAAAAGCAAGAGCTTCAGCAGTGGACCAGTCGATATTTTTGCCTTCCTTGATGGATTTCTCCCGGTTGGCCAAGATACGCTTTAGGTTGCGGTGTGGAGTAAAGTTCTCAGGAATGCTTCCAAGCTTAGCACCAATCATCTGGAGGGTCTCTGCTTCGACACCGGTAGGAGGGTGACCGAGGACCTCAGTGGCAAGCTCTTTGGGGGTTTTGAATCCGTTCCAGGCGGAAGTGAGCCACTCTCGACTGGTTGGGGTGTAGTCTTTGCTGCGCTCGAAGCTGTCGTTGAGCATTCCCCAGACCCATTTCTTGTGTTCATCGATATCCTCCTTGGTGAAGGTCTTCTCCTTTAATAGCTTCTCAACATACTTATCGATCTGGCTCTGCTGGGAGGCAATGCGCTTGTACATAAGAGGCTGGGTAAAGGCGGGCTGATCGGTTTCGTTGTGGCCTTGCTTACGGTAGCAAACGATGTCAATGACAACATCACTCTTGAACTGGGCACGCCAGTCGGCGGCCAACTGGCAGACGTGGTTAAGAGCTTCGACATCATCACCGTTCACGTGGAAGACTGGAGCATCGATGGCCTTGGCGATATCGGAGCAGTAAGGGGTGGATCGGGCAAAACGGGGGTCAGTGGTGAAACCGATCTGGTTGTTAACGACGATATGGATGGTTCCTCCAGTGGAGTAGGCAGGTAGCGAATGGAAACCCATGGTCTCATAAACGATACCCTGGGCAGCGAATGCGGCATCACCGTGAAGAAGGACACCCATGGCAGTGTTGAATTCTTTTTCATCGTTGTTGTAGTGCTGAATGGAGCGAGTTTTTCCAAGAACAACTGGGTCTTCGGCTTCCAAATGAGAGGGATTTGCAACGAGGGATAGCTGAACGCGCTTTCCAGAGGGAGTTGGGCGCTCGAAGTTCATACCAAGATGGTACTTGACATCTCCCGAGCCCTCATCAGATGGTTCGGCGCTACCGCTAAACTCGCTGAAGATAGACTCATTGGGCTTACGAACGACGTTGCTGAGAACGTTCAATCGGCCACGGTGAGGCATACCGATGACAATATCCTTGACTCCATAGTCAACACTTCGATCAATCAATGCCTTCATGCCGGGTACCAGGGTCTCGCAACCTTCCAGACCGAAGCGCTTGTCATTGGGGAACTTAGTGGCCAAAAAGGCTTCGAAGCTGGAACTCCAGATAAGACGATCTAGAATGCGGCGCTTCTCATCGACAGAGTACTTGTATGGCTGAGGAATTTCGATACGGTCACGGATCCAGTCACAAGGAACGCGGTCAGGAATGTGGATGTATTCCACGCCGAAAGAGCCACAGTAGATCTTTTCGCAGGCATCAATAATCTCACGAAGAGTCATCTTCTTGCGGGTCTCAGTCTCAAAGCGAGGGAGGATTCCTGGGCCAAGAGCAAATTCCTCGTCAAGGTCCTTCTCAGTGAAGCCATAATGCGACAGCTCGAGTTCCTTTGGCTTGCTGTATCCAAAAGAATCGGCCTCACCGCGGATACCGAGAGGGTCAATCTTTGCCTTATGGTGTCCACGAGCCTGATACGCGCGGACAAGAAGCTGGACCTTCAAGTGGTTGGAGACATTCGTTCCGGCTGCGTTTCCGGGCATGTGTTGAGGAACACCGCCGGTAGGAGTAGGGACAATGGTAGGTGGAGGCTGGAAGGCTTGCGAGATGGGCATCTTACCCTCCTCCATGTTATGGAAGTAGGTACGCCATGAAACGTGGACACTTTGAGGGTCCTCCTTCCAGGCCATGTACATCTCATCGATGTAGTTAGCGGTGTTGCCCTGGAGGAAAGAGTCATTTGGGTCCTATGTACACAAGCTAATTAGCCCGAAAAGTAATTATTTTTTTCAACGGCAATAGAGAGGATATACGAACGACTCCTTTGCTGGTCTCGCCAGTCGCAACGGCATAACCCCTGGTCTGCTCCCAGGCTTTTCTGGCACAAACAATACCCAGAGGTTTCCGGGCTGTCAGCTGAAGATTTGACCTTGCTCCAGAACATATCGAGCGAGTATACGATTGCCTGAGAAGGGAAGAAGCTCCGGACGCCTTCAGCGTCACAGCTCTTGTTGTTCGAAACATATTCACAAATATATTAGAAAATGGAAAAAAAAAAAGACGTTCTAATGCGAAGAAGTGCCGGTTAGCCCATCTGTCTCTAATAACATGCTAAAAGTCCTTCTGCTTTGTTTCTTCATACCTATAAGATATGATTTTCCGGACCGCCCGATCTAGTATGTTTTTTTTATCGACGTTTTAGTCCCGTTTCAAAGGGATGCAAAAAGAAGTTCAAATACACCAGCCAAAGAGGACACCAAAAGTATGGGAGTATATAATGGATGTCGAAAGAGGCTGGAATTATCGACTATATCTGCCGTTCCGCCTCACACGAACTCGAGGTCATCAGAACGTCTCCCTTTGTTCAAGAGAGACAAGTGTAAGTATAATTCAGGATCTGCTTTTTTAATTCTTCCGTTAGTTAGGATTTAGAAAACAACCTCTGAGAGAGGGGAAAAAAAGTAATAGAACAGATCTCAGCGAGTACTAGGGAGATAATATGGGCTGAACGACCAAAGAGGCTCGGACGGCATCGTAGAAAAAGCAACAATCAATAGATCAGCTCATGAGCTGCATACAACCTCCCATAAACTCACACGACACAGCTACTCCGGGCAGCTAAAAGGGGCTGGCTTGCAGGGGAAAGACAGACGAGGATACGTACGGGTAGAACCAGTCAATTGCTCGCAGACAGGGCGAGATAGAAGCTCGAATGCAGGATATCGCGAGACAAAAGCAGGCAGAGTCAAGACGGACGTTGCGAGAGAAAGACGATTGAGGTCGAAGTTGGAGCCGGCGGAAAAGACGAAGAGAAAAATAGGACAGCAAGCCTTCCCGATCGGGTAAAGGGCCGTAATATGATTAGGTAAGCCGGCAGAAACTGGGCCGGATATTAATTACATGCCGCCTTTAGCTCGGGCAGTGGCGGCGGTTACCATACGATACGCCCGCGGCTGGTGCAGTCTGCTGACATATTACGGCTGCAAGCCAATAACCGCCCGCCCATTATGAGACCTGGGTGCGACAGCTCCAGGCCCCAAGAAGGCTAGCGTGTAACGCCGTATCGCCCGTACAGATCTCGCTTTCTGCATGATTACATCGGCCGAAGTTTATTGGCGGGACTTGCGGCTTGCTGCAGATTTTTATTGGTCCATTAATCCTTCCAGGTGGCAGTGCATCCGATTTTTTTTGTTTTTGTTGTTTTTCCGTTGTTTTTTTCTTTCTGCTTGAAACTGCGATCTTGTTTTGTATCATGGCAGAGTTTTTGGTCCCTGGCCTTCGTCTGGCCTAGTAATTGGCCTTTTAAAACCTCATATATCAGCTGGACAAGGAGGCCTGCAGAGGTTAAAACGGCTCTGGCGCCGTGACGGGGTCAGCCGTTGCCGTGGACATCCTTCGAAAAGTACTCCGTATTGTTACATGGATGCTGTAGCCGATCACCTGATCGGCAATGGACGCCCTTTAATATCAAAAACCTTCTTGGACACGTTGGATTTCACCTCCTTGATATGCAGCTGGTGACAAGCAGCCAAGTCTCTTTCTGACGCCCTACTTATGACTACGACTTCCGATGCATGACCTCGTGGACTGACAGGCGTGAATATTTGGCTTGTTGAATTACCAGCTGTTGGCAGATCGCTGGTTGCCGCGGCTTTAGCCCCATCACGGAGCAACATTCCCCGTGAGTCAGACATGGTCCTGTATCACGGGGAGCCAGCTCCGTATTCTCCGTCAAGGTATCAGTGGTCTCCATTTATGTAATCGTCGACATCCACTCCACCTCATAGCTATTGGACCAGAGAATGCTCGGGATATCGGGCGACTTCATGCTAAGTTTAAGCTGGGATATACAAAAGTATTTCTGAAGGCCTGCCAGTTGGGTGAGCTTACACACTCGCGAGATCCATCCTATTTGAGCAAGTCAATACGTGACAGAAGTGCCTCCTTTGCCTGTCCGACGTACATTCCCACTGCCAGGATACGATCCTTCTTTCCCAAACCATACCTGAGCTTGTTGCTTGATTCGATCCAACTCCCCGCGCTTGTATTGTGACCCATATAAGTAACCCTGCAGGTCATGAGCTTGCCCTGTGTGGGTAACTACTTATATCAAACAGTTACACCGCCAGGAGGTGAACAACCTTGTAAAGCAGCAGCAGGCCTTTCCGGCAATCGTGACTGCCGACTAAATCATATAGCCAACGATATAGTCTTTATTACATATCTCTAGGAGTTTAACCGTCAAAGGCCTCAAAGTAGGTTCAAGGTGGAATGCGGACTTCAATAAAGCTCGGGGGGTTGCACCTTAAATCGTTGACTGAAATGAGGAGCAACACGTCCACGTACTTCATACTCTGTATTAGTGTATTAGTTTACCATTTCAACATGCTACTTTTAGCACTATATAATGAGATCTAACTGTTAGCCGAAGAGCAACTAAATACCCGGTTGCGTATACCTCTGAATGGTCAAGGCGGTCGTATAAATCATGTTAAAAATTATAAATAACTAGCGCATGATCAACACAAGTCCTCTGCCTACCAAAGCCTGCTAACCTACAGCAGCCTAGTTGCGTCTAAGGATATCCGAAGGCGGTAAATAACGCTAGAGGAAAAGCAAGTGGTCGAAATATGGAGTGCCTAAGCTTCTTGTGAGAGCGGGAAGACGGGAGCGGCACGTTGCCGCACCCAACAGGGCGGACGCGGTCTTGGCAGTGGAGGGGGCTTGTCGTACATCCCGTCTTTAGACCTTCTGAAGCCGTATTACTTGAGCACCTGCTCTGCAAAACATATATAGTCCAGAAAATTAAACGTCTATAGCTAGGGTAGTCTACTTTTCATTGTGTTAACTGTACACAGAATCGTAAGGTGCCATTTATATTAATAACCTTTTGCCATAACCGAGAAAAAAGCTCCATAAAGATCAATCACAGTAATTAGAATTACCAATACACAAGATGAATGTAGCTAAGAAATATGGAAGGACATTGGATGTATGTAAGAATATTGAGTTCCTCATGAATGTTATTTTTTGCATCTCTCATTTCCGTGCCTTGGAAACGGCTGGCAAACGCTATCCCTTGGCACTATACTTCTCATTAAATGCGTTGACAGCTATCAACCAGGGATTAATTAGTTACTGAATATGCTCAACTTACCAGGAGAAATGATGATGAGTAAACATACCAATAGCAATTTGTTTGTAGAACCAGTTTCTTCCACTCTCATCCTGTACCGGTATGAATGGTCCGTTGGTGCCGCCCTTTAGCGTTATGGTCATTCCCGTTCTCTCCTTTGATATCTTTTGAATATCGGTCAATTTGATGTCCCATTCTGTTGTGAGACGCTTTGATCGGACAAGCATGATTCGATCATACGTCAATAACACAAGCATATCTTTGCCAGGGAACTCCAGATGAGCAATATATTCCTCGTTGAAGTATTTGCCATCGTCTGTCGTTTTGAGCCAGAATTGGCCTAGTGCTTCTCGCTGAGAATACGGCTTGACAATTCCAGCTCGGCCAATGAAGCGAGTTAAACGAACTCGGTCAAGACCACCGGCATCGAAAACTGTAGTCGTATTTCTTACTCCTTCAGCAAGATCTGCGTTAAAGTTAGATAAGTCTGTTCAATAGACATACAAAGGAAAGGGACTGAGTGAGTACTTACTAGAAGCTAGATCAAAAGCACCAAGTGCTGGCTTTGTTGCAAGTCCTAAGAATCCTTTCCCGACACCTTTAACAAATCCCTGGAATCCTTCTTTTTCAGCACCCTCCAGTGGATGACGCGCAAGACCACCAATTCCACTTGCCATGCTGGTAGCAAAAGCACTGCCACCTGCAGTCACTCCATAGAGAGCATGCTTTGGCCTATTTCGGGCTCTAGACATCCTTCGCTGATCCTGAAACTCTTTATCCAGTGTTGCGGCAGCGAGACCTTTGGAAACGCTTCCCGTGAACTTTGTAAGACTGTCCGTGATTCCAAACACTGACTTCTTGACGAATGAAGTGGCACCCTTGGCAATTCCGAGGCCTAGCTCCTGAGGTCTGTCGGACATGACGAACCCTTGATATGGCTCATAGAATATATCGGCAACTCCAGAACTCACGGTGTTAAACAAGCCAACAGGATTACCTAGGAAATCCGCAGAGCCAATAACAACGTGGACTTGACGAAGAAATTCTTGAGTATAGTGGTTTGTGATATTCGAAACAAGCATCGGTATAGACACTCTTGCGTTCTCCAGAAGCAGTGCGTTTAATCTAACCGGAGCATCATTAACGTTACCAATTGACATAGTCATGACGTTGACGAAGAACATCAATGGGTTAGACGACTCTGTCGTATCCTCAACATTGACTCGTTCTGTACGAACGAAGGACAGATCAAGCTGCATAGGATGCAAGTGGAGGACCTCAAAATATACGTCCTGCCCTTGTGCTTCGTGTTTTGGTTCTGGAATGCCAAGTTCAGCCTCACAGATGGGGTCCTCACGTTCCTCGGACCAAGCGGCGCCTGGAACCTTCACAAAGTCGAGGAGGGCAAAAATGAAATCTTCATCGAGTTCAAGAGTCATCTGCTGAACAAGTAGTGAAGCATACTTCACATACAAGACTCCATATGAGTCATCTTTAACCCGGGTAACCGTAGCTGTGAAAATTGGATGCGCCTCCATCTCCCTACCAGTTTTCGGGACAACGCTTGGGTATAGAAGAATTGGGAATATTCCGCCATATAATTGATTATCAACTTGTATCCACTTTATAGTGGTGTTGACCGTCTGGTAGATCTTGGATTCGCTGAGCTTGAGATCTATCTCGCGGAAAGTGATATACACGAGCTCCCTCAAGTTCTGGTTGACCAAGGAAATCCCGATACCGTTTAATCGTAGTTGGGCCTTGAACGTAATGTCCGAGTTGATCTCCTTGACCTCAAATCCAGTGGACACGCTGGTTTGAGAAGAGGCAGGCTTTTGCTGCCTATATACACTCCTTGATGGTCGGAAATTAGATAAGACAAGAGTTTGCGTAGGGCCTTCTGCTTCAATGCGGATATCAATAATCTTTTGAGGCAAATCATGGGTTGGCGGGAGCTTCATTGGTATCAAGTTGCCCATTTCAGCGAGTTTGATATACCTTTCCTTTCCCCGACATAGCAGAACAAGAGACTTGTTTTTAGCGGCAGGATAATCCCATGCGTAAGGCATGATACTGCGGGGCGGAAGACGGTAACGGATAGGCCGCCAGGTAGTGCTACGATCATCTTCATCCTCGCTAACATTTGGATTCTAATACAAGTTAGTTTGATATTGAAAACAGGTTCCAGGAGTTAACGTCATACCGCTTGGAAGAATATGAATTCTGCATCCGATTCATTCTTCATAGAATACGGCCAGTGTACTGCCTCCATACTAATGCGTAAGAATATTGTAGCACCTTCCATGAGCACTTCAACTTTGAGTAATCTCTGGCGCTGGTTTGCCTTTGCCAATTTCACATAGGTTATTCCTAGGTCAGCAATGTTGAACAAGGAGGACCACTGATTGTTAACACCAGGGAAGCAGAAGCAAAGTTGTTTTTCAGCCGCCTGCCTGAGGAAATGCAGCGGAACAAGTTCACGAGGCTTTAGTGAGATAACATTGGAAGAGCCTGGTTCACGAGCAGCCAATTCTTCATCCAGCCTGTTGTCGAGTATGAACCTGGGGGATACTGTAACTATTTTAGTGACCTTGTATTTCCCAGTCCCCTCTTCTACCGTCACGCCTGCGTGATACTCGGTTCGGCCGTTGGAACCTGGTAAGGTAACCTCGAAACTGCTTCCTATGGCTTCGAAGCTCTGAGGCTTGCTCCACGAAGAGCCAACAACTCTCAAGACTGACCGGTTCTTACGGTCATCTGTTGGATAAGAATACATATAAGGAATGGCAGAACGGACTCCATTCGTTGCGTCTGTTTTTATAGCCCGACCCGCTGCAGACCTGCCTCCATGGAAGACGCCTTTGCTTTGTATATTGAGATCGAGTCCGGTTTTGTTCAGCACAAGATAGGGACTGAACACAGAGACCTTAAAGGCACCACCACTATCGGGAACGGTAAAGTAGTGAAGGCCTAATTTCAATTCTTGGCCTTGATCATCTTGAACAGTAAGGGTAGACTCTCTCCTGAAATCTTCTTGGACATTCCCGTTGACTATTGCAAACTCGCATTGCCTGAATGCTGTATCCTGCATGTCAATACTTAGGAGGAGTACATGAGAAAGCTCCACGACGTGAACCGGACTCACTCCTCCTTTTCTAAGGAAGTTCGTCCAATCTTTCTTCAAGTTTTTGTCGTATATGCGATACTTGAAGTCATATGGAAGTAAGTTTTGGATCTCAATGGGGGCAGAGACACGAACCCGCATGTACGGATATACGGGCAGAAGAGGATCATTCTTGTCAAAAGTAGCATTCATCTGGAAATAGAATGGCGGAGATTGCTGTCCATTCTCACTCTGACATTTGAGGGTTCTCGTGGGTCGTCTCAGCAAATCTTTCCAGAAGAGCCTCTCGTTTGACCAATTGTACCCGAAGCCTTGGTCAGGGCGCACAACGAGGGAATGTAGGTAGGCGGCACCCACTGGTGCTGGACGTGAATCACCGGGAAGTATTTTTTCAATCTTAAGAAGATGTCCCTCCTCGGGGCTATATACCCCAACCTCAACCGGTATTTGTGTCTTATTCTCCACCACAAGGGGGGATCTGAAGGTGATATACTTGACATAATCCGTCCCCAAGCTGACTTCCACCAGCAACTTATGTAGCACTTTATCTTTCTTTGGCTTCAGATTATAAAGCGTTTCCCCTTCACGGATGAGGGGGATGCGGCTGATGCTATCGAATCCACTGCCCTCAAGCTTAATTCCTACCGTACCGGCGTTGCCCTCCGGAGTAAGATTCTCTCGCATAGTAGTTGGGTCCTCAAACCTCCAGGGGTATTCTTCACCGTCTTCAAGGGTACAGGCATGCCCCTCCTCTCCATTGCCAGTGTCTGCCCATACTCGCAATTCAAAGCCGGTATAGTTTCGTATTCGATAAGGAGTATCTGTACCTCTGGGCTTTGAAAGAACGTCTTCATCAGCAGACAAGAATTGCATTGTTTTAGACGCCAAAGCAATTGTTGCAGATGTGATTGTTAACTCCATGTTCTTATGGGAGTAGGCATCAATAGAGAATATGTCAGGGCTTAGTTCTTTCGACATATGGAATCCAAGCTGCCATGGCTCAATCAACGGCTCCCAAGTAGACTTCGAGAAATTGTAAACGTTGATGAAGGTGTCAAAAGTGGTATCAGCACTCATATTCGCAGACCAGTCTCTAACATCGACTCGGAATGACTGCACACTCCAGTCAAGCAAGGGAAGTATGTGTACATCGCCAATCAGTATAACTCTAATACCATCCATTTGAATGGACATTTCTTCCTTCTTCACTATGGATGACTGTTGAATTCTATCTGCGGCAGTCAATCGAGATTGAACAGGGGTACTTGGCGACTGTAGATCTGCTTGTGTAGGTTTAGCAGCAATGGCTTTCGACTCGCTTGCTGCATTCTGAGGCTGTGTCGGTGAAGTCATCTCAGATACTCTGTTCATTATTTGCAGAGCAAGCAGGATATCTCGTGGTGACAACCGAAGAATCAATGGCTCCACATGCATGTCAATCCTTGTCGTAGAGAAACTTTTGCTTTTACTCTGAGTATCCATGGATAATTCTAGCGAGAAGTCGTCCAGAATACGCAGTCTACTAGTCTCAAATTTATCCATACGGCAAAGGAACATGCCGACCTTGGTGATTTGAAGAGTAGACGCATTCTGCTGGGAATAGACTATTTGTTTAGCCCCCAGGACGATAGCTTCTGTGTTCGCAATCGTTGGGTTAGCTACCAGGATGACTTGAGAATCAACCATGTTGAATCTGAAGGACATTGTAAGGGAAGATTTGTTTTCTGCTGTCATGGCGCTTGAAGGAATAGTCGCTGGTTTAGACGGCGGGTTTTCACGCGACACAGCCGGGCCCGAGGACTCTTCATCTGAGCTTTCCGAAGCATCTGTCTCTGGCTCTGCAGGGAATGCCGCTGTTGCAAATGATTTGAGAGAGAATAGATAATCAACAGCGAATATGATACGCGGGCTATCGATTGTTACCATTACCACTAATTGACGCTCGGTACCACCGGACATGGAAAGACTGGCCATAAACTGTTGCTGAACTTCGGTATTAACCAGGGACATAATCTTACGGAACCGGTTTGTCTCCTTTGATCTGCTGTCTCGGACATTAAAGGAATGAATAAGCAGTTCAGACTCGAGGGAGCCATTGTTCAACATCCGGAGCTTCACATTGGTATTGCTCAAGAAGAACTTAGACAGGCTAACATCATCGAGAGATCGAACCGGCGCCTCCTCGTTCACAAGGAGCAGTTCTAACCCAACAGTTTCCACGCTGAATCCTAATTCGAGTTGAATTGACTTTTTGGGCTCTGTGGCATTTTTACCAGATCCGTCCGTGAGTGCCTTGGACTCGTTGGATTTGTCTGAACTAGCGGCTGTACTTAACCCCGCAGATAGTTCGGGTAGGGCCTGTTGGGCTTGTCCTTCTTGAAGTTCTTGGTCAGGTGAAAACGCAGCCGGGATGGTTTTAGATAGCTCAAGGAGGAATTTAAGCTGCATTTGCGAAATCCGAAGATTGGTGGGTGACATAGAGCCATCGACACGCATAACAGGTATGGAATTGTCAATGGGTTCTTGAACATATTTGATATTGAAATCCATATCCACCTTCTCAATCATCTCCAATTCTTCACAGACATCTTCTGAGTAGTAGAAAGTAGACGTGAGGCGGATATGACGGACTCCAGCGGCAATGGTGTTAACCAGGTACTTCGCTTCACCATGATCAGCTTGAGAAAACTCGTTGCTAGCATATATCTCTCCCAAATGAGCGGTGATGAAATCTCGAGGTCCATCTCGGTCGGTTATCCGGGGAAACACCAGGATGGGCGTCTTGACCATAATATCGAAATGCATCAGTGATGAGCTTTCTTGGATTTGTGTAGCTTGGTTGGCTGCGGCCTGACGGGCTGCATTGAATATACTTTGCATCTTCCCAAACTTAACTAGGAAATTAATAACCCTTCGGTACGGCTCGTCGATGAAGTTTATTTTGATCGAACCAGATCGTAAAGCTACCTCTGAATCGTAACCAGGATAGCCTTTAAGTTTCGGGTTGAAAGTTTGGTAGCGGAAATCCGCGAAATCGTCCCCTTCAATACTCATGAGCCGACGGACTGTTGACGACTTGCCGTTTTCTTTGATATCATCGAATAAGGTCAGACTGCCCATTCTCGATTTGATCAGCATTGTTTCATTGGCAAGGAATATTCCAACATCCGCAGTATTCAGACTGAGGGTGGCTAGACGAATGCCATCGTCATTCAAAATAAGGGAAATCCTCTCTAACTTTGAGCTTATTCGAATTTTCCCTGTATTAGCTGGCTTCGGAGCTTCCTTTGAGTCATTGGAGGCAGCTTGTTCATGGGAGCTTTGAGCCTGGTCCTGTGGATTCTGGTTGGTGAAAGTAATTAAAATGAAATCCAGTAGGGTAAGCAATGTCTTCCGAGTAACAATCAAATTAATGGTCGACACTACTAGGTCGAGGTTCATTTCAACGCCATCATACACCGAAACGAACTCAGGAGAGCTGGGATTAACTCTGATAAATTTTAGAGTGAACAAGTCCTTCTCTTCATTGGCATCGAAGCCCCTGGATGTAACGATTTTCTTAAATTCGGGGGCAGACGAATGCTCTTCGATATAATCTTCGATACTCAAAGATTTCAGAACAATGTCAGCAGCCATGTCGTATTCTCTGAGATTATAGTCGAGATGGAAGTGTTCAGCCACCAGTTCAACCAGCAGTCTATCCTTTCTTTCATCGCTGGGGTCAGATCGATATAATGAGCCCCTCAGGGTATCGACGGTAAACTTGAATTCAAACATACGTCGATGTATGTTTTTAGGAACCTTTGATTCTGCTGATTTCTTATCATCGGGGCCTGCGATGTCATTTTCCGACTGCAAGACAGGTACGTCTTTTTGTCGAGGGAATTGAATCGACTGTGACCTGGCTCTGGTTTCTGCTGATGTAGTTTCTGGCTGTACGACTTTCTCCGCTGAATTGGTAGACGACTCATCTGTGTCGAATCTCGGGATAGCAATGTCAATCAGTCTCATGAGATTTTTGTACTTCGTATCCGACATAGAGGCGTGGAATTCTGGAAGATGGCCTGATATCCGTGTCCTGGTGAGCGTTGACTTGGGGGCGATGCATAACTCAAGCACAAAGTCCATATTTATCCGGTCCATGATATGCAGGTTCTTCGATTCCGTTTTTGGGTCTAGCTCAGCTTTGGTTGCTTCAATGCCTTTACCAATAAGAACTTGTGTTGAGTCGAGCTTGAGCAAAAACTTGTCATACATCAGGGATTTGAGTTGGCTGAGGTCATCGTCGCCGATTTCAGTGCCTTGCTTGCTCTGAATCATCTTCAGAGTCTCCTTGTCGACCAGCTTGCTGATCACGCTCACTCTACCGGCATCAAAGATTAGACACATACTATCACCTGTAGTGATGCTCTCAGGTATAATAATAAGTGGAGCCTGGATGTCCAGCTGAGCGTTAATGGTCTTGTGCTCTTCAAGGGCAAACTCCAGTCCAGCTCTTGTCTGTTGACGTATTTCCGCAACGGTTGCTCCCGCAGTTTCCAGGAGAGCGCCGATTGATTCCATATGTCGTTCCGGAGGGCGGAAGAACTTGACGATTTCAACTAATACCGTCGGGGTATAGATAACTTCAAGACTTTTGAGTTTCATGCGAAGAGCAGAATCCGCGCTCCCATCTAGGGGGTTTGATTCAAACTGGAGATAGAACAGGCTATCATCGTTCTCGCGGTCTATCTTTTCAACATCAGGGGATTCTGGTATTTCCATTTCGGTAATTTCTTCAGCATTCTCGCTTGGCATGGAATAGCTATCTTTAACACGGACAATCTGAGGGAAGGCAGTGTTGTCCGTGGTATGATCGAACAGTCGCAGCCCACCGAGATCAACCTGGACCAAGAACGAGTCCGGCCGCTGTAGTGCCTTTGCCTGGAAGTTCTCGAAGACCAGCTTTAATATCTCATCCGCCTTGCCGTGAGGATCTCGCTTTAAGGTGAAGCTGCCAGCTCGGAGGCTCGAGTCTACCTGGAACTTGACAGAGTCTCGTGGGAGATCAACCGCATCAGCTATAGCTTTCTTCTCATCCCAGTCTATAGCTTGATACAGTTCCTGTCGTTGTTCTTCCGTCATGGACGTGGGCTGGTCTTCCTCCTTTGGACTCGTTCCCCATATCCACTCAGACCAGGTCTGCTGTCTGACAACCTTCTTCGGACATTCAATCCTCTCTTTTCTTAGCTGGTTTCTAGCAAGGGACCGCCAAAACCGCAGGTCTTCGTACGACAACTTCTCTTCAAGAGCTTTCATCTCCTCCGTTTCCGCAGGTGACATGGGGTCCTCTCTCTTTCTCATTTTAAACAACTCGATATACCGGATACGATTATCCCTCCGTTCTTTTATATAGCCCCAAGTCCATTTGCGGTTTCGTTCGTGGATTTTACTGAGAATGGCTTGACCAGCAAACCTGAACCAGGCACGGGGATCTTCCTTTGGCCGACAAGCAGGCATCAAGCTTCGATACTCTCGATGCTGAATGAAGTAATGAAAGAGGTCGACTAGCATCAAAGCATCACGGTATTGATGGTCGTCGAGCACAAAGCCAAGTTCATCGAATATCAATTTAGCTTTGGCTCGCGGATGATCGACATTCTGGGAGGTATCTAATTCCAGACCAGCTTTGCCGCTAACAGGCTTGAGAATATACTGATTGTTCTCACCCGTAGCAACAGCATCTCGGAATTTCTCTAGCAAATCAGCATGGCTGAATACCGGGGCATCAGTATCTCCAGCTTCTCCTGACTCTGCAGAAGCTCCATGATCGGGCGCAAAGAGCTCTGCATCTGTGTTCCAGTAGACTGCTAGAGAGTTCAGGACAGCAAGTTTATAATTGCTGGTAGACGTCGACTGTATAAAGGTAGGTTTCCAATTTGAATCCGTGCTGACAGCACTAAGTTCCTTGATCGTGACACCCGCGGCGAACGGATGTCCAGGAGCAGCAATGGCATCTTCATAACGAAAATGAACGTTCTTGATAGCCACCTGGAGATTGTTGACGATGGCAGTAATCAAGCTCTGCGTAAAGCTCTGGTTCTTCTGTTGCTCCTCCTGGCTCATACCCTCGGTATTCTGCTCCTTGATAAGCTCAGCACTTTCAAGCTTCTCCATCTTAACCGCATGCTCTCTCTTCCTCTCTTCTTCTGGGTCATAGGTGGAATCCTCCTTCGGCGCCGCAAGGAGGAACACATCTTGAATATGCACTTTCACAGGCTTCCCTCGAAGATTAGACCATGGAATAGAGAGCGTGAGTTCGCCGAGATGGCCCTCGATAACGTTCAGCGGTAGATGTAGTTGGTCAAGTGCCTCGCGGCGAAGTTCCAGATCTCGTAGTTTGACATCACCGGACCATATACCGACATTAAGCTGTCCTGCATCAAAGTTCTTCACATACATCCCCAAGAACCTGTTCAACAGGTTCGCAACTATCCCTTCTAACATGGCGGCGTCGTGGCTATGGCCGATTCACGTAGTTGACCACAGCAATCTCGACCCGGTACAAGGTTCTGTACTGAGATAGGTTTTCGGAGACCATGGGCGATTCAACAATATTTAACGATTTTATTCCTGTTCAAATAGACTTGGGGTCAGTAAAACCAGTGCTGCGACGTTGAATAGTTTGGTGGTGGTTGGAGTTCTAACCGTCATTAAGAGATGCACCCCTCGTCAACCACAGGAAAACCGGGCAGCCTCTGACGCAAAGTGAGGGTCGACACAGTCAATTGCAGACCAGGAGAATAGACAGATTCACTTTTGCCTCAAACGACTCGGTGCTCTTGTGTAGTGTATGGCAGCGAGAGTTGTATGTTGTAGGTCGTGAAAGATCTCGAGTTGTTTGCTCGTTCGTCGTGTGGAGGAGCGAAAGTTGGGCGATTTTGAGTGACGTAGATGTTCGTTTCCATGCCTTGTCGATGCTCCACCACTTTTTCTTGCAAGGAGACCAAGCAAGATGGCGGTACTGCAGGCGAGAGGCTGCCTGCATGAAGATGCAGTACAGTTAGCGATGTGGCCCTTTGAGGCTATTGCATATTGAAGTTGAACAATCCAAACTGGCTATCTATTCGGTTGACTATGGTCATCTACAGGTAGTCTTCTCTGCTTCGTTCATGAAGCAGACCCCCAAGTTACGGCGATTTACTGTCGAGTATCCGTTATCGACTCTCATATAACTCTACTCTTCGATTATAGCGTGGCTTTTGAATAAAGATTCGTTCCTGTCGGTTTCCCTTCATACCAACACCATCGGAGAACCGCATATGGGCCTGCTTCAAGGACATGTCTCCAGCAGTAAACGAGTTCCTGCATTTTCTCCGTACTCCGTACGCTGATCCGCCGGAGCGGTCTCGTCTCCCAACCGTTTTCTGTCTAATGTAAGGGCTGCGAATGGTCCATGGCCGGACATAAGGCAAGTGTCAAAAAGGTGGCGCCACTACTGGATACCGTTTTAATCGACCCTCATTCTAGGTGAGAATCCAGTAACTGTATATATAATGAGGATGAAGGGACTCTCCTCCCTGTAGGTTTTGTATTTTTGGAGGTTTTGTCGAGTGTTGCTCAGTCGTGGTGCCATTCGGTCGTGTGCATCTCGCGTGATGGCAGCTTACACGGCTGCTGGCAGATATCAATATCTGCCATTACGCCCGATGCAGACGGCTCGGCTAGGTGCAATTGCTCGACATCCTCCTTGACGCCACGAATTCTCACTTGGCTGGGCCAGTTATTGTATTATTTCGAATTTCCAAATACCCGGATCGGAGTCGATGCGAGGCAATCGAGGTCACCGTCGTCCATATAGTGCTTCTTAGTACAGCACCATGAGCTCTCCTCTCTTCTTGTTCCTCCTGGTCCCCCTCTCCTCTCCCTCAGCTCTGTGACCATCTTCTCTCCTCCGGCAGCCCATCTCTCCTCATCGACCCTCCATATGTCTCTCGATCTCCTCTCTCATCGGCGTCGGCGTCGTCCTTGTCATCTACTTGCGACTTGCAGCTCGCTGGCGCTGGAATTTGGTCGTCCATGCTTACTAAGTCATATCGGCCCGTCCTTTATCCGCTGACTAAGCGTCAACATCCCGACAGGTTCGACATCAAACTTGAAGCGACGACGAGCAAATTGTGTGTCGGAAAAGCGACAACTTCAGCTTCAATTGGCACATCTTCATCGCTCGGGTACGACCAGTACACACGGGACACCCATCTCCACTCCTCTATCGTGCTTTGACAGCTTTCCTCCGCTGCCTGGCCGGTTATCTCTGCCTCCTGCGCTTGCCCGCCGACTTCTTCCGCTTCAGTCCGACCAACTTCCAACTACTACGGTTCTTCGACCCTCGCCATGTTGTACCGAACAGCTGCCGCGCGCTCTGTGCTCAGAGCCGTATCGAGCTCAAACGCTTCGATTGCTCGAAGTGCCTGGACTAACACTGCTTTCAAGGCCCAGTTGACCACCTCTGCCAGGCAATGGACTGGCCCGCGGTCAACTTCCATGGCGCTTTCGCCTTTCCGCCAGCCAGTCACCACCGCCCTTGTCCGCTATTCTTCCACTGTAAGTGACCATATAATGTAATGTCATTAGGCCGGTGTAGATTTTTAGGTGGATAGAAGACTAACTGGTTTTTTTAAAATTAAAAATAGGAGGCTAAGAAGACCCTGATCGAAGAGCCCGATGTTGATATGATGGCTGGTGTGAAGAACGATGTGGTAGGCTGAACTCCTGACTTATATCTCCAATTGGTAGTAGCTATAGCATTGATACTAACATTGCTCTAGAAAGTTATCAAGGATACCTTCAGCTTGGAGGGTGTCCCCAAGGAGGCTCTGTACTATGGCCTGGCCGGTGTCATCCCTTACGTCGTGACCTCGCTCCAGACTGTTTTCCTCTCCTGGGAGATGAACAACGCTGTCACTCTCGGAACTACCCACTACATCTCTGTTGAGACTGCCCAGGCTATGATGAACCTCATTGAGCCTATCCAGGTTGGCTACGGCGCTGTGGTATGTTTTACTCATTCTCTCTAAACCATGACTACAATGACGGAGGTATCTGACTAGATATAGATCCTCTCCTTCCTCGGAGCCGTCCACTGGGGTATGGAGTGGGCTGGATACGGTGGAAAGCACGGTTTCCGCCGCTATGCCACCGGTGTCGTTGCCCCAGCTGTCGCCTGGCCTACTCTCCTTCTCCCGGTTGAGTACGCCTTGATCACCCAGTTCTTCGCCTTCACCTTCCTGTACTACAACGACACCCGTGCCGCCGTCAAGGGGTGGGTTCCAGCTTGGTACGGCATGTACCGTTTCGTCCTTACCTTCGTCGTTGGCGCCGCCATCGTCTGCAGCTTGGTCGGCCGAGAGCAGCTTGCTTCCCACTTCACCTCTGAGCACGGCATCACCGAGAAAGTCAAGGCTCTCCAGGCTGCCCGAGAGAAGGACCTTGCTAAGGCCCAGGCTGCTGCTGCTGAGGAGGCCGAGTAAACCCGACTCTCCTTTCTTTTTCCTGCCCGTCTGTCCGCCATATCCCAGTTTATTTTCCTGTCCGCCCCTCTTGTTGGAAACTAAGCCCGTTTACCTGTGCCTTGTAAATTAACCCACACACACATCAAAAAAAAAAAAAAACAAGATAATCTCAAAAGCCTGAACGGTCGACTTTCCTTTGTTTCTTAGACTAGACCTGTAGTTAAAAACGTCTATTTATTTGATATCAACCCTTCCCTTTGTTCCTCAGCCACGCATATAGCCAACACTATAGCCTGCCTCACACAAGCACAAGTCGTATGGCACACTACCCGGCCAGCCGAGAAGCGCATCCTGCACATCATCTGCCCGATCCTGCATGCCATCCATCCAGCCTAGGCCGAATCAATAGTCCGTTTGTGTGCCGCCCAGCCCGACAAATCAGAGTGCCACCATAGCGAGCTCCCCTGGCGCTGGGATCGAGGGCAGCATCCCCGGATTCTGTGCAAGCGCGGCTAGATCGTCACTGTGATTCGCAGCGTAGCGCCGTCAAGGGTCTTCTTCGTCTTTCTTCATCTTCTACTGCTTCGGATCTCGCATCCGATCTCACTGCATGTTCTGGTTGAGCCCGGAGACCGTAACACCGCAGAGCTTGATCTCACGACGTCTCTGCTGGCGCTGTCTTTCGTTTCCATCAACCAGCAGCCTCACCATCGTCACTTTCATGCTATGCTTGTCCCCTATACCTGCCCCGGCCATGGCTTCGTCATCGTACCATCGTGTCATCTGCCGCGTCGCATCGGAAAGCCGGCTACCTGTTTTGGGCTGTGCTCGCCCCGCCGGCGCTTAATCCACAGGAACCACAACAACCCCCCGCGACTGCGTGATCAGGCAGAGACTTCTTCGCACAAACATCCTCTCCCCGGGTTTCGTCGTATAAAGCATTCGCTCTTCACGCTCCGTCTACGGCGACCTCATATCCTTCTACTCGTCTCTCGCTGCTATTCTACAGATGTTGGCTGCCGGTGGACCTATTGATTGTGGCGCTGGTGGTGTGTAGACGGCTTCCCCGGTTTCCTTCACCCCACAAGATCAGAGCAGAAGCTCGTATACGAGTCATGGCCGAGGAGAAGTCGACCAAGAGCTCGCTTGCTGCTCTTCGAGAGAGCGCCATAGAGGTCGTCAAGGGACTAGCAGATACCTTTGAAGACGGACTGGACACTTTTGCTGTTCGCAATGCCATATTACCCAGCCGGGAGGAGCGGCCGTCCAGGTTCATTGGAGCCATTGACCAGGGCACTACCAGCACTCGGTTTATCATATTTGACCTGCAAGGGAGCATTGCTGCCTCCCATCAGACGGAGCTTGGACGGGTACATGACCAGCCTGGGTTCGTCTCGTTTTCTTCCCCTTTCTTCTCAATCGATCCAAGTGTCTTGCTAACGGATTCCTTATAGGTGGCATGAACAAGATCCAGCAGAGATTGTCTCCTCTGCACAAAAGTGCATCGAGCAGGCAACGAAGACATTTATCAATAATGGCCACGATATCAGTGAGATTGAAGTAATCGGAGTTACCAACCAACGAGAAACCACCGTCGTTTGGGACTGGGAGACCGGTAAGCCGCTATACAACGCCATAGCTTGGCCAGATACTCGTACCAAGTCCATAGTCAGAGAGTTCAAGGACAAAGGGGCCGATCAGCTGCAAGAAATATGTGGTCTGCCCATATCAACGTACTCTTCGTCTGCCAAGTTGGTCTGGTTACTCCGCAATGTACCAGAGGTGAAGACGGCCTATGATGCTGGTAACCTGGCATTCGGTACTGTCGACACTTGGCTGTTGTATAATCTCAATGGTGGCAAGGAGAAAA